>NW_026898525.1:0-114885 GCF_033153095.1 Gastrolobium bilobum
TTATGAATATTGAATATTTAGCCATGATAATGGTTGGCTAGTTTAGTTTTTATTGTAGTTAGGGTCACAAACCCTATGTGAACCCTTGTTACGACGGATTGATTTATGGTTTTTCTTTTATATAATTATCTTTATCTTTACCTTGTGCGTAATTATATCTTCTTTATTGGAATTGATCAATCTAATAGTTGAGGATAGTTTGGGGTTAGAACCCCAGATAGGAATATTGGGGTTTTGACCTTGAAAGGGGGTAGGATAACAATTCATATGCGTACTAGGAATAGACGTATGTTAATTGCATATGCTTTAATTATCGTGTTCATTGCTTAATTTTCATGAGGGTTACTAAGGGATTAGGATTCCAATTGAGGTTAAAGGGTTAAATTGCCAAGGGATTGGAATTTAACTAATTAATTCTAGATGATAATTATCTGAGTATTTATATAAATAAGTATTTTTAAATCAATCCAAAGTAAGAAGTGGGGATCTTATGGTGAGTGCACTCTAGCTACAATGCTTTTCTCATATTTTCACAAATCAATTCTCATTTTTATTGTTTTATTTCTCATAACAAAAAGCCAAAAACAAGTCTTTATTTTCAGTTCTCACTTTTATACAAATCGAAAATATTTGTCACAAACTATTTGAACTCTTCCATTCTTGAAAGAACGATTATTTGATAAATGATCACAATCCCTGTGGAGACGAACTTTTCTTATCATTATATTACTTGTGTAATCGGTATACTTGTCGGTGAGCATCAAGTTTTTGGCGCCGTTGCCGGGGATTGGCGTTTCTTATATCAATTAATTTTGATTTTTAAGATTGGATTTTATTTTTATTTTTGATTTCTGTGTGATATTTGAACATTGCTACTAATCTCTTTTCTGAGTTGTATGCGAGGTAAAAAGCCAGAATTTCCACTTGATTTGGAGATTACAAAGACTGAAAAGAGATACAGAAAACTTGCTGGGAAGAAGCTTGCATTCAACGAGTTAAGGATTCTGTCTGAAGAAACACACACCATGGCAGGGAAAAATAAAGAAGATAATCCACTCATGGATACTATCTTGATTCCATCGTTCAACAGGCCCAACGCGAGTATTGTTCAGCCAAACATCGCCAACAATTGGGAGCTCAAGTCTTCCCATATTCAATTGGTGGAGAGAGCTCAGTTTGGAGGAGAGGAGAGTGAAGACCCTCACTGATTTATTGACAGATTCTTGAGGATCTGTGACTCAACCAAACACCCTCAGGTGTCTAATGATGCAATCCGGTTGAGGTTGTTCCCTTTTGCTCTTAAGGGAAAGGGTCTTAGTTGGTTGGAAAGGCAGCCTGCAACAAGCATTCCTACATGGGATGATTTGTCTCAGAAGTTCTTTGCTGAGTTCTTCTCAATGGAGAGGTACAACCATATGGTGAATGATATCACCAATTTCACTCAATCTGAGGGTGAATCAATGTGCGTAGCATGGAACCGGTTCAAGTATTTAATGAGGAGGTGTCCTCACTATAACTTGACTGCTGGTAATCAGGTTAGAATCTTCTTCAATGGTTGCAAACCTGAGGTGAGGATGGTGTTGAATGGTGCAGCAGGTGGCACGATCAAATCCCTAAGAGCAAATGAGACTCTTGAGTTGATCGAAAGGATGGCTGCGAATGAAAATGAAGTGTTGTCTGCAAAGCCTAAGAGAGGTATCCTTCAGCTAGAAGGTAATGATGTGGTGCTGCCTGAAAACAAATTATTATCTCAGCAGATAGCAAACTTGACCTCAAGGCTTGATAAGATGCAGCTCGCTGGTGTTCAGGCTCAAACTGTTGCTGCTGTATGTGAATATTGTCAGGGCAACCACGAATCTAATGAATATTCTTCTTTGCTGGCTTCGGATTCACCTCAACAAATGCAAGTGAATGACATTTGGTATGATCAGAGACCTCAGCAGCAAAATGTTCAAAGAGGTCAAAATTTTGCTGCTGGAGGTAGTAATTATCACCGAAAGATTCAAGGCACAGGTCTTGATTTCAATTCAAACAACTACTTGCAGCCTCCACCAATCCAAACCAAGGAACCTTCTGATTTGGAAAGGTTAGTTGGACAAATGGCTCAACATTCCAATGCCTTCATGGAAGAGACTAGGGCCAATAACAAAAACACCAATGCTTCTATCAGAAATTTGGAGAATCAAATTGGCCAGCTGGCTAAGCAAATTGTTGATAGAACTCCAGGTACCTTCCCTAGTAACACAGTTACTAATCCGAGAGAAGATTGTATGGTCATCACAACCAGAAGTGGTAAAGTACTGCCATCTTCGGAGGTTGAAGAGAAGCTGGATCCTGCAGGAAAACCTGAAAAAAAGTAAGAAACCTGCTGAAGTGGTGAAGCCAGCTGAAAAAGAAAAAGCAAAAGAGAAATTTGAGTTGAGTCCTGAATATGTGAGAGCCATGGCACCTTATCCGGAAAGATTCAAGAAAGATGCCCAGAAACAACATTATGAAAGGTTCCTGGATATATTCAGAAAGCTTCACATTAATATTCCATTTGCTGAAGCCTTGGCTAATATGCCCAATTATGCCAAGTTTATGAAGGACCTTTTGTCAAGAAAACACAAGTTGCAGGAATGCCAAACGGTGACACTCACTGAGGAGTGTAGTGCTATTATTACAAAAAAGTTTCTGCCTAAGCGTCATTATCCAGGGAGCTTCAACATTCCAATTGCTATTGGTAATACTGATGTCGGCAAAGCCTTGTGTGATCTTGGGGAAAGTATAAATCTGATGCCCTTGTCCGTGTATAAATCGTTGGGGATATCTGAGCTTAAACCTACTATGGTTTACTTGCAACTCGCTGACAAATCTTTAAGGAAACCTAGTGGTATAATTGAATATGTTCTTGTGAAAGTGGACAAGTTTATCTTTCCGGTAGATTTTGTAGTGTTGGACATGGAAGGGGGAACTGGGATGCCTCTTTTGCTGGGTAGACCTTTCTTGGCCACTGCTCGGGCCATGATTGATGTTGAAAATGGAAAGCTTGAGTTAAGGATAAATAATAAGACAATTACAATCAACGTCTTTGACTCTATGAAACAATCTTCTGACATAGGCGATTGTTGTAAACTGGATGTTTTAGAGTAAGTGGGGAAAGAAGAAAAATCTTCTAGTCAAGAGATTGATGAAGAACTTGAGGCGCATGAGAGTGTTCCTGTTAAGGAAGGAAAAAATGTAGCGGTTGAAGTTCTTAAGGAAAAGAATGATTCTGACAAAGAAGATGGTGCCCCAAAAATAGAGTTGAAGGAGCTCCCTGAAACTCTGCAATATACCTTCTTGGGTAATAAGGAGGCGGTGATTGAAGTATTGAAGGAACATGGGACTGCCATAGGGTGGTCTATTTCTGATTTGAAAGATAAAGATCCCTCTTCCCGTACCCACAAAATTCTTAATAAGGATGATGACAAAAATGTGAGGAAACCTCAAGGGAGGAATCATCCTACAATGAAGAAGGTAATGAGAAAGGAAGTGCTGAAACTCTTTAACACTGGTTGGAGGATGTGTGCGGATCACCGGAGGATGAAGGCTGCCAAAAGGAGAATCTGTGAGAAGAGGCACTGAGACTCTGTCTCTCAGAGGAAACAATACTTCAAAGAGTTCCTCACATGGATTCACGGTTGGAATCAAATCTGGGAATTGTGGTCTCATGCACTGATGCATCTAGAACCACCAGATCCTTCATTTGCTGAGTCATCTCATGCTGCTGATGGGGATGACATGGAGGATGATTGATGTCTCCTTGCTGACGGAGATTTATTGTATATTAGTTTATTTTTCTTTTTAGTACTTTGCTGTTTTAAGTTTGTATATTTCCCAAACATTCTGATGCTTTATTATGCGCATTATAGTTTATTCTATATGCCACAGTTTGTTCCATGGTGCAGGTTTATCATCCATCTCTTGGTTTGACTATTGCTGGGGACAACAATTCTTTAAATCTGGGAATGGTGGACTTTTGGAAAGCACCTTGGAAATGCACTTCTTTTATCAAGGGAGATGTTCTAAACTCTTTTATTGTCTTTATTTTATTTTAGTTAGTATTTTGTGTTGCTCTTTATTTTTTATAAAAAATAAAAATATTGATGTGTTTTTTTTAAGCAATTCTCAGGTTTAAATGTGCTTATCTAGTTAATGTGCTTGACTGAAATTTTGGAAGTATATTGTATGACATTCTGGAATAACATTGCATAGATATAATTGGATTACATGAAGCTCGTTTGTCTAAACTGATGTTGTGAAAGTCTGATAATGTTTGAGGTTAAATTTCTTGAGTCTATATTGATACCATAGCTGTGAGGTTTGAGCTTAAACACTGAATTTTCTTGTTGAGAGACCTCACTGTTGTAACACTCTAGAACTTGATCTGTTTCTCTGTAATGCATGCATTTGTTGAAATGATAAAGGCATTTTGTTCTTGTTAGCTTATGGCCAAAAATATCCCACCTGTATAAATTTTTCCATTGCTAGCCCCCTTGAGCCTGAACTTAATTTGTTGATAAATGACCTGTGGTCTGATTGATGGTTTAGCCTATATCCATGTGACTTACCTTGATTGAGATTGAATTACTGATGTGTTGAAAATAAAACAAAGAAATTGAGGTAAGCTCCACTGAGGTCAAGTAATTAGTGGATGTAAATTTCATCTGTGCCCTTAAAACAAAGGGAGAAAAAGGAAAAAAAAAAGCAAGAAAAAGAAAAGAATGAATGTGCATAAAGGTGGGTCGAAGGAATTAATTCCCGAAATTTTGTGGGAATGTTAGTGGAGCAAAACCATTGAGTTGAATGTGTTAAAGTGAAATAATATCAGTTTTTCAATCTCATTGTTGTTTGAGCTACTGTCCATATATTCCTACCCGTTAACCCGACCAAGTTACAACCTGTGAAGTCCTTTTGATCAATTGATGCATGTGTTTGATTCTTCATTTTAATAATTTTTTAGAATATGATCAAGCCTATGGTAGTTTTATAGCTGTGATTGATTGAGTGCTCATGATACCCTTAAACACTGAGCGTTGAGTGGACATTATTTATCTGTGTGAGGGGTAATCAATGTAGACTCGTATCTTTAAGAAGCTGATGACATTATTGGGAGTTTATGATATTGGGTCAGGCATGCATGGCATATTGTGTCTGAGAGTATCTATGGATTGTTATGTTGGATTAATTGAATATGTCCTGGATTGAGTCTTTTACATTGCTGGGGACAACAACATTTAAATCTGGGAATGATTTGATGTGCCTCTGGCAATTGTAGTTTTTCAAGTTAAAATTGATAAGAATTGAGTCATAAAAAAACAACTTATATACATATTTGCTTATTATATTGATTCTTTCTATGTCAATGATATTTCTCACCTATTGATTATGTTTATACAGGTAAAAGAAGTGAAAATTACAAAGTATAAAAAGCCTGTTGACGCGACTCCACACGGGTGTAACACAGTACAAGTTCCAGCAACATGGCGCGAAATGGCTCCACACTGGCGCCAAGTAGCACCAGTTTACGAACTGTGCAGCGGACTCTTGGAAGTGGCGCCAACTGGCGCCAATAGACGAATGTTAATTCCAGATGCTTTAATTATCGTGTTCATTGCTTAATTTTCATGAGGGGTTACTAAGGGATTAGGATTCCAATTGAGGTTAAAGGGTTAAATTGCCAAGGGATTGGAATTTAACTAATTAATTCTAGATGATAATTATCTGAGTATTATATAAATAAGTATTTTTAAATCAATCCAAAGTAAGAAGTGGGGATCATATGGTGAGTGCACTCTAGCTACAATGCTTTTCTCATATTTTCACAAATCAATTCTCATTTTTATTGTTTTATTTCTCATAACAAAAAGCCAAAAACAAGTCTTTATTTTCAGTTCTCACTTTTACACAAATCGACAATATTTGTCACAAACTATTTGAACTCTTCCATTCTTGAAAGAACGATTATTTGATATATGATCACAATCCCTGTGGAGACGAACTTTTCTTATCATTATATTACTTGTGCGATCGGTATACTTGCCGGTGAGCATCAATTTGTTATAATTGACTCTGATCAAGTCGAAATGTTCCAAAATTATGGTCCATGAACCAAACTCGAACATGTGACAATATTGTCTTCATCTTGGATAAAATCTTGGTAATAAAACTCAGATTACAGAACAAAGGAATAAATATTTGCCTTCACAAATAGAAAATTTTCAAAATTGCTAAGTTAAAATAAAGAAACGTCATGAAAATTAATACTAGACAAAAAAAATATGGAATTCGTATAATATAGATTGACCTTATTCAGGTCAGCAACAACATTCAGATATCATATACGAGTTAATAGACACACTAAAATAAACCTATTATGGTGCGAAAAACTCACAAATATATCCGAGTTAATTAGGTGAGCCAAAAAAATTAGGCAAGCAAAACCAAAATATAAAGGTAAAGATATGATAATGACTCTGGCTTGCAAGGCCGACCAAATTAAGCGAATGTTTGATATAAAGTAAAGCATGAAATCAGTAGATGAATATAAATGTCAGGAAATATTATATAGACAACGACTGGGTAGGAACCCAACAATATTCATTACAATTCAAAAACGGGCTCAAGGCCCCAGAACATAAATACAAATTAAGCCGGAATCCAAGTTCTTCACTACTTACGCATATTGTTTTGCTCTTGCACAACATTCTCTACCCTGGCAGTGTAACATCCCCTTCTCTAGCCGGTTCAGTTAATACTCATATGATACTAAATATGAACAACGGAAGACTTAACTTACGAAAATACGAGCTACCTTTTTCTTTTTCTTTTATCATTTTCACATGATATATAACAACGTATAACTTATTCTAGTTTACATTCCATCTAACGGAGAAGAAAATTGGACAGAGTAACAATTGAAAATCGGACAAATGGGGATTTATGAATCTCACTCTCAAGGTATCCTGATAAACAGTTAATACAATCTATGATTACAGAAATACCAGATATCCATCAGAGATCACATACCCATCCATGGGCACATGCAAAACTTGGCTCTGTGCCACTAAATCTAACATCATGCATTACCAACACATACACATATTTGAATACTACATCATCATATAAGCATGCTTGAATACACAATTGTATATGCATCAAAACGAAACACATGTACGAGACATATACATGCCATATACAAGTAATAGATCAGACACCTTGATCCCAAAATAATGAAATACTAAAGCAACATAAATACACTCCAAAATATCAGTAGCCTACAACAATGCAAAATTCGATCCGTCGTAGCACCTATAACCACAGGTTGTGTCCTGCCCCGTGAGGGCTCACCGGGAATCTGAACACTTGAAATGATGTCCCCAAACGGGGTAAGATAACAAATCTCAATAAACTACAGGTTTATAGAGAATTCTCTATACCCTGGGCCCACTCCTGCATGAAAGTTAGATACAAAATATACAAAGCATCATATAAACAAATATCATAACTGAGCAAAACATATATACATATCTTATCATAAGCGTACGCAGTCATTCTCAGGGGAGGACCCCAAGCGAAAATCAACGTATGTGTTCCCAAAGGAGGACCCCGAGCAGAACCAAACATATATCAAAGGTATACACAGTTAGTCCCGAGGGAGGACCACAAGCAGACATTAGTGTACATAGAAATCAATGGTCAAAGATCATTACAGAAATCACATCAGAACAAAACATATCATATTATTATATAGCTCTATATAAATGCATCTATACAAAGTATCAAATACAATCATACAATCCAACCATAGTCCACTAACCTTGGTGGAGCACTCAAGCAGGAAAAGACTCCTTAAACATAGAGCTTACCTCTTGGAGCTTTATAATTTGCTTACTTGAAGCACAAGCTACTTATCTTGCTCCAAAGGAATCCAAATGCTCACAGTCCCTAGGCACACCTAGAGAAGGAATTTAAAACAAAACTCAATAAAATGATACAATGCCATGTAATTACAAGACATACACTTTATTGTTTACTTTCATTTCTTCACACTTATGCCAATCATATGCCAATTCACAAGTCAAAACCGTAATTTCTTAAACTCATTTGTTAGACCATTTAAGGATGATTACTTGCACCACAAGTAACCACATGATTTTATACTTACATAGGGTTTTAGAATGACCCAACCAAGCTTCTATAATACTCTTTACAATTTTTAACAATTCCTAGCCTTACAAACTCCCACATGACCGAATCCAAGACCAAGGGGAAGCTAGAGATTTGCATCAATTTACTCTACTCAACCAATGGTTCCTAGAACTCATCCATGGCTCCTAGGTTACTTATATATTCATATAACAATTTAAGCCTAACTTTTTCCCATTTGTTAGACCATTTGGAAATTGCGAAATATTCAATTACTCAAGTTGCAAGGTAAATAGGGGGAGATATTGAAAATTGAAAATAACCTATGCCATGAACTAAGGGGGAGTACTATATTTCAATTGAATGAATTTATGCAACACTAACTCTCTTTCTCAATTTAAAGTTTGTCATCATCAAAAAAGGGGAGATTGATGAATCAAAGTGATGATGTGGATACAACTTATACTTGATGATTCCACGACAACATGGTTTTGATGATAACAAAGAGGAATGATTCAAAGACGAAGCAATATCCAAAAAGCAAATGTGAAAGCATGCACCAAGTCTCAAGCATCAATCCAAGTCCAGAATCTAAAATGGTATACTCATTTAGGACTTAGGATAAATATGTAAAGATGTATAGATACAAAGCATTGCATGAGCTCAAGGTCATTCATCAATCATATATTTCAAAAGCATGCATCCTTAAAAAGAAAAGTCAAGACAAATGGTTTCATATGTACAATTTTGGTTTGGAAGAAGTACCTATGTGATACAAACTTTTCTAGATAATTTCCATAACCAATAACATGCATTACACGTCATAAAAACCATTTGGAAAGAGTAGAAACTCAGAACTCGTACAAAAAGGCTGATGCTACGAAATATCCGGATATATCACTTTGAATATCTGGATATCAGATATCCGGATATGTAACCAAGAATATCCGGATATACAATATCCGGATATGAGCCCGACAAATATCCGGATATGTACGGATTACAACGGCTATAAACGGCTAGTTTTCATAGGAGGTGTCATTGTAAATACCCACATCAGTTGGGATGAACAGTACACGACCCTATAGCATTTATTGAAGCTTTATTACTCTTACTAGCCTTTTATTGCTCAAAAATTACTTACTTTAATCATTGCATACACTTGAGCTCATCTTTCCTTTAAAGTTATACATCTCTTAGTTCTTCAATTTGTTCAATCTGTACTTTGAGAGTACTTAGCCACTTCTAATCACCTCAATATAACTTCTTGATTTGAGAGGGGAGTGAACCCTATATTTGAGAGGTTACCAAATTCCTAAGAAAATTTGGAGTGAAAAAGTGTAAGGCATCAAGAGCCCGAAGTCTTGAAAAGTTGTAGTGGTTTGTCAAACACCCTCAAGCTTGATAGTTAGTGAAAAGAATTGATCGAGCGGCTTCAGTCTGGACGTAGGTCACGGTGTTTGTGACCGAACCAGGATACATCTAGTTTGTAATTTCTCTAACCTTAATCTCTTTATTTAAGTATTAAAATTGCATCTTAGATTGTCTTTATATATTCGCTTGCTTACTTTGTTGATCATTACACTTGCTTTTACAATTAGACATTTCCTTAATAAATCACTTTATTGAAGAAATAGTCTTTAAAACATCAAAGGAGGTACTTTGCGAAAAGATTTTGTAAAACTCAATTCACCCCCCCTCTTGAGTATTGAAGCCACCTGTCCAACAAGTGGTATCAGAGCTTGAACTCTTGTGTAAAGAGCTTAACCGCTTCAAGAGAAGGGATGACTTCTTTGAACCATGATATGCCCCTTGAGGGATCATCTAGTACTAGACCTCCATTTTTTAATGGTGTCGATTATTCTTATTGGAAGAGTCAGATGAAAATATTTCTTCAATCTAATGATTTAAGAGTATGGAGTGTAGTTGAAAAAGGATACACACCACCTACTATAAAAAATGAGAAGGATGAAGATATTCCTAAAGATATAGAAAATTACACTGAAGATGAAATTAGGAAAGGAAATTGGAATGCTAGAGCTCAAAACTTGATCACAAATGCCTTAGGTCGTGATGAACTTTCGTGTTTCAAATTGTAAGAATGCTAAGGAAATGTGGGATATTCTTCAAATAACCCATGAAGGAACGAGTGATGTTAAATTTACAAAATTAAATGCACTCACTAGAGAATTTGAAATGTTTAAAATTCATGAGAATGAAAGTATTCAAAGTATGCAAAAGAGACTCACACACCTTGTCACTCATCTAAATGCTTTAGATAAATCTTTTACTAACCTTGAGTTAATTGCTAAGGTGATGAGAAGTGTGTACAATAGGGAATGGCAACCCAAGCTGACGGCTATTACGAAATCAAAAGATTTGAAAACCATGGATCTTGCAACCTTGTTCGGCAAGCTCCAAGAGTATGAAATAGAGCTAACTCGAATAACCTTGAAGGAACAAACCATCAAGAAAAGCAAGGGAATTGCCTTGAAAGCCTCAACACCAAGCAAAAAGAAGGATGAGGAAAAAGAAGATGGAGATTCCGAAAATGGTCTTGACGAAGATGAGATGAGTCTCTTCGTAAAGAAGTATGGAAAATTTTATAAGAAGAATTTTTCAAAGAAATCTGCATTTTCTCCTAGAAGAAGATCTAAAGATGAAGGATCCTCACAATTTACCATCACTTGCTTTGAATGTGGAAAAACCGGTCACTACAAATCGGATTGTCCAAATATTCAAAAGAAAGACGAATATGAAAAGAAGCAAGGCAAGGATAGAAGGAACTTCAAGAAGGCTTATCTTGCTTGGGATAATGAATCTAGTTCTTCTGATGATGATTCCATGGAAGAAGCAAATCTATGCTTCATGCAAGATGGAAGACCACCGGAGAAATCAAGCAAAGGAACTCAACATATATGTCTAATGGCAAATGAGGACAAAAATGAATCCGAAACCGAGGTAAACTCATCTTGCTCTACTCTTTCCCCTTCATATGATGAGTTGTCTGACATGTTTGAAGAAATGCATAATGAAACACTAATACATGTTAAAGCTCTTAGAGCATCAAGAAAAACTATTAATTCTTTGGAAAAACAAATTGCATCTTTAGAAAAGGAAGTAAAAGAGTTGAAGGATGAAAATGAAACTCTCAAATTACTTGATGCTAGCATTGGTTGTATTAAATGCCTATCTTCAAATGATCATGCATCTTCATCATCATGTACTTCATGCAAAGATCTAAACAATGAAATTGATGATTTAAATGAAATTCTAAGCAAATTCACATGTGGAAGAGACAACTTAAATGTGTTGCTTGGTAAACAAAGATGCATGTTCAACAAATCCGGTTTAGGCTTTGACACTAACACACAAGAAAAATCATATAAATTTTTTTTCATTTCACCATCCTACATGACAAGTAGCCCATTCATTAAATGTTTTCATTGTGGTGGAAAAGGTCATAGTGCATCCACTTGTAAAGTTAGAAAGAATGGTATTGTTGGGCAAAAGAAAGTGTGGGTTCCTAAGGGAACTAAGCCCAAGACTAACACACAAGGGCCCAACATGGTGTGGGTACCTAAGATTAAATCTTGACTTTGTGATGTAGGTTTGTTTGAAGGCTAAAAGCTCCAAGTGGTACTTGGATAGTGGTTGCTCAAGTCACATGACGGGAGAAGTAACTAAGTTCCAATCATTCACCAAGAAAGAGCATGGACATGTTTCCTATGGAGATAACAACAAAGGAAAGATCCTCGGTATTGGAAAAGTTGGTAACTCCTCCTCCGTTTCTATAGAAAATGTTTTGCTTGTTGAGGGCCTTAGCCATAACTTGCTTAGCATTAGTCAATTATGTGATAAAAATTATAAAATTATTTTTGACTCGACCTCTTGTAAAATTGAAAGTCTAATTGATGGGCAAGTTAAGTTTCTTGGTCATAGAGTGGATAACATTTATATGATAGACTTAGATGGTATGCCTTCAAATGACGATAAATGTTTGATTAGTAAGGAAGATGACTCTTGGTTATGGCATAGAAGAATAACACACATTGGCATGGGTCAATTGAGCAAATTGATATCCATAGACTTAGTGATTGGGTTATTGCTTGGTCGAACCGAGAGCTGCTCGGGAATATCTTTTCAGAGAGCAAGAGTGCAGAGTAATAATCAGGATTGCCAACAGGAGCAATCTACTCTGACTAAGAGCAACCCTCTTCAACTATACACAAGCGTACGTGTCAAGCAATATAGGGTATTGTAGCCCAAGATTTATCGTCCTCAGGGAGCAGTTGTGAAGTAAGAAGCGCTAAAGGAAACTTAATTTGTAAAATGGAGCAATAAAAGAAAGTACTATTCTCAGCTAAGTTTCACAAAGAGCAATCTCTGGGCAGCTAGTTAAACAATGTTAACCATTCTGAACCAGATGAGAGCAGTGAATGACTTAGCACGATCATCGAATAAAAAGGCATCAATTTAAGTAACTTCAAGAGCAGTCAACGAAATGAAAGTAAGAGCATCAGCTGGTAAAACACAATTCAGTTATCGTGAGGAAAAGGTTGTGATAGAAGTTTGAGTTAAGATTAATTTCAGAAAAAGTCAAGTAGGTGTTACGGGTTCCACGTTTTCATCCCTTTGGTTAACCCTGCTTGGTAGCATATTTTACAAGTAGATTTTGCTCCTTCCCCTGTTTTGCTATAGGTAAGCAGAGGGTAAGGCCTTACTCTCCACGTTACTCCATAGTACTTGGAGTTATATGCAAGGAAACTATGCTGCCTTCTCAAAAGAGCATGGATTCACATGGCAGTGCTCCCCATTCCAGGTGTTTCTCCCTCCTTTCTTCAGGCTAAACTACCCCAGGATCTTAAGAATGCTCCACACGCCCTTGTCAGTGTTTCATCAACCGAGTGGTCCCGGGATGAGGTTGCCAGCCCAAAGGGTTTCACAAAATCAATAAATTAAACCAAAGAGCAACTCAAAATTCATTTATAAAATATGTGTTCCTTACAAAGTTATCCTGAGACAAAAGGGATTACTTCTATGGAACCCTCACCGTCTTAGAGGAAGTTAGCTCCTAGTGAGCATTTTTACAATAAGAAAACAAAGAGATGACGAGTCCTAGGATGGGCGCTCATGATTTCCTTTATGAGGATTGCTTGTTCCTTATATAGGGTTCTTCATTTGATCTTCATTGTTCCTTTCATCAAGGGTCGTGCTTTGTTTAAATCCTCTCCAATGGTAGCTTTGCTTCTTGCCAGCTCAGCTCCGAATAGAAATCCTCTCCAATGGTAGCCTTGCTTTTTGCCAGCTTGGCCTTAAATGGAAGTGGTCCCCCTTGCTTTTGGCTCCCTTTGTGAGTGGGAGTATCGGATTCAGGGAGGCACCTCCACTCCTTCTGCTGCAGCTGACGTGGCGGCTTTTGATTGCTCAGCTTCTTTGCTTTCGTACTGTAGTAGAGGTAGCACCTCCACCTTCTCTGCTGTGGCTAACGTGGCGGCTTCCCATTGCTTCCTTTGACTGCTGTTGTACTACAGCAGGCTTGTTTTTTTCCTTTCTGCGCAACACTCCTTCTTCTCTTTTCATTTTGTGGTTCCTTCTGATGGGCCTTAGGTGTCCTGAACAAAGCAAACTAACCCAATAGTCATATGTGAAAAAGATAATGTTAAATTTCCTCCAGGTTTACCTTAACTCCCACTTTCGGTATTGCTCTGGTCCACTATTCAAAACAGTTGCTCTATATGGAAAGAAGAAGGTTGAAGGGAGTGATTTATAACCAAAACATGGGTTTTGTGGAACAATTTACACTTAATGGGCCTCAACTCTTGAGGACCATCAACACCCCAAAACTAAATATTACTCGTCCCGAGTAATCCTTCACAACCAACAGTCTTCTAGTGGCAGGCTAATGCTCCTTGAGATTATCGATGAAGAGTTGACTTAACTCCTTCCATCGCTTCATTAGAGCACTCATCTGACTTGTGAGTTTCACCAGCTTCATTGTGTGTGTGACCTCTTCCACTCTTTTAGTCAGTTTCCCACAGAGTTGCTTCCGGATTGAACTTTTTGGCTTGATTTCTTCTCTTACTTCTTAGCTCCCTTCTCTATTTCTTTCTTTTCAGGTCTTTTAACTGGAAGTCAATTACCCTTGTCTTTGCATAAGGCTGACCTTCAACAGCATGCTCTTTGAGCAGCTATTGCTCTCACCTTGATGACTTGAGCTGTTTGAGCGAAATTTTTGGAGCAGAGGAGCTGACCCTTCTTTTTTTTTTAAACCAGGGGCAGAGTAGTTTACTTAAACAGCCTGAAGTTCTTTCCTTGGTAACTCAATAAGTCAACTGAATAACAGAGTGTCCGATTTTTGGAGTGCTGCTTTTTGTGCATGGTGTTGCTCCAAATCAGAGTGATGCCCTATGTTGCTTTGTTAGAAACTGTAAACTCTTTAGGGCATCTCAAGGAGCAAAATCCTGGGCAAAAAGAATCACTGAGTAGATCAGGACACTTAGGACGGTAAACTTAGCAAAAATTAAAAAAAATATTTTTATAAAAAAAGTAAAACATGGTGGCGAAACCCTGGTACACCACAAAAGTCATTTATCTAAGAACAAAGTCAGTAACATTCCACCACAAAAATTTCAGGCATTCATTCCAACAGATTTAAACAAGTTAAAAAGGATAGGGAACGAATGAACCTGGGGTCACCGTAGCGACCCTTAATGCTCTCCAGTTTCTTGTCTTTCTCCGCTAAACGGAGCATTTGTTATTTCTTCTGGAGGGAAGACATTTGGAAACGGTGGATATGGAGTTTGTCCCTTGAATTTTTCTCCCCAGTTACTGGCGAAGATTTGATCCCGAGCTCTGTAGTACAATCGGAGTTGAATTTCCTCCTCTTTGTTCTTCATCAATTCATCTTTCAAGAGCCTGATCTCCACCTTCCAATCTTTTCTGTTTTTTTCGTGGCCTTGCTCCCTTCCTTACATTTTCTTGTTCATCATCTCTACTGCTTTCACCAGGTCTTTCACCGTGTTTTGCAAGGTTGAAGATCCTTCTCCTTCCTCAATCTTCCTTTTCAGAGGCAGTGGTCCAGCATTTTTTATCTGGTCAAGTTCATTCTGCAGGGCCACCTTATCTTTGTTAATGAGCAAGTTGGCTTCTTTCAGATATTGCAGCTCCCTTCCAGTTGTGTCTTCTAAGGCTTGCACTTGAGTGGCTAGAAGGTCTGCTCCGAGACCGAACATAGTTTGACATTGAGTCATGTCAGTTGTCTCGACTAGGAACTGCCTTTGTCCACTCTTTGCAGGAGCTCTCTTAAAGGGAAGTTTTCCCCTTCTTGGAGTTTTCTGAGGTTCTTCCTTCACATTGCCCGAAACTTCAGCTTCTTCTTCTTCCTCATTTCCTTCTTTTTCTTCTTTCTCTTCTTTTTCTTCTTCCTCCTCACTTTCCAATCCTTCATTGTCTCTGATTCTTTTTATCGTGGACTGATCAATGTCCGACCCTTCTAGAATGATTTCATCCGAAATCGGGATATTGGCCTTTAGACCAGACCTCTTGCACATTTCAGTGACCAGACAAGGGAAAAAGAAGGGGGAGTTTCTTGGTGCATTTGCCACCAGTTGTTTGTAAACAATCCTCCCAACATCAAACTTCGTCTTAGTCAAGATGCAGAAGACCAGCACTGCTCTTTCCCAGTTTACTCTAGAGTCATTGCTCACGGGAATCGGACGGGAGTTAATAAAATGCATCCATACCTTTGCTTCGAATTTGAGTTGCTTCATAGGGATGGATTCCTTGGTTCCCCAGGTTGCTCTTTCTGAGCCTATTTCTTGGAGCACTTCTCCAGTTATGGCCTCATCTCCTCGGCCAACACAGTATCTATCGAACTCATCTTGTTCAGCAGGAACTGAAGCAATGTTGTATGCTTTGTTGATTTCTTCAGGGGAGAAGTCTACTTTCACGCCTCTGATGAGGAGTTTTGGGAGATCTTCTTTCTTCA
Organism: Gastrolobium bilobum; assembly: GCF_033153095.1. Classification (NCBI taxonomy): domain Eukaryota; kingdom Viridiplantae; phylum Streptophyta; class Magnoliopsida; order Fabales; family Fabaceae; genus Gastrolobium; species Gastrolobium bilobum. The sequence goes on from NW_026898525.1 coordinate 16,160, forward strand.
TCCCCTCCAAGAATGCAGTCACGAACTCGGTGCGAGCTCTTGAGGGAGGCTCAACGAAGAGTTCCCAATCCAGTTCTGCTATATCCTCGGTCAGCCATCGGTCGAGATCTCCGTGTTTGGAGCTACTAAGGACTATGCCCCGTTCTGGTATGACTGTGCGGTCGACTGCGGTTTGCTCAGGCTTGAGCTTTTTCCCTGTTCGGGTCCTCTTCTTGGAGATAGAAGCAACAGGTATAATGGCCTTTGGACGTGTCATGGTGTAAGGTTCTGAGTAGGAGGGATGGAGTGGAGAGTAAAGGTTGGATTTTTGTGGGTTGAAGGAGAAAAGATTATGAGAATGAAATAATAGTTCTGTGTTTGTTTATAAAGGAACGAAGGAGAGGATGGGAAGGTTAAAACGCTCTGTATGGTGGTGATCGTGGCTTTGCTGAGAGGTGGATATGGGGGGAGAAGAGCGTCTGCTGCACATAAATGCCTGGGGGAAAGCAACTGTCCTCTGCTCTGACGGTCTCTTCTTTTTGAAACTGCTACTGCCGTTTGATTGGAGGGATGTGACAGAACGACGTGGAGCTGTTATCCTTCCGTTGCTTCCGCCACTCGGTTTTCTCTCTCTCTTTTTTCATATGCGGCCCATTGCAGGCCCTTGGGTTAAAAGGGGCAAGTGGATCAGCCCAATTAGAACTTGGTTTCAACATTGAGGGATCAAATTCTAAGTGTTGGTTGCTCCTTGCTTTTGGGATCAGGTTGCTCAAGAGCAACCCCAAAACTAGCTTCCTACAATGGTTAGCACATTAATTTTCACAAACAAAGACAATATGCACCTTTTTTGGAACGCATTGCACAGGAGCAACCTATTTACTATCTGAGATGGGATAGATTATACCTGCATCAAGCCATTTGATGATTTCTTTTCTTACCACCTCCTTCATATTGGGATTCAGCCTCCTTTGATTCTCCGCAGATGAGCTGTCAGGGTCTTGGAGCAAAATCTTGTGCATGCAAATTGTTGGGCTAATTCCTTTTATGTCAGCCATGGTCCAGCCGATTGCTCCTTTGTAATCTTTGAGCTTTTGTGTGAGTTGAAGTTCCTGTTCATGGGTTAGCAAAGAAGAAATAATCACAGGGAGAGTGTTGTCTTTACCCAAATAAGTATATTTCAGGTGTTCAGGTAAGGGTTTTAACTCCAAGGTAGGTGGTTGCTCTACTGAAGGCAATTTCGGTCTTTGCTCCTGCTCTGATCGGTTTAAGGATTCAAAGACCCTTTCTTTCCTTCCCTGGGGTTGGTTGAAACTGATGGATGCAAGGTATTCTTCCAGCTCTTCAAAGTCCTTCATGCCTATCTTTGGCTACAAATGCTCCTACTGTTCTTCTCTTATGACCAAGTTCAGGATCGAAATGCTAGAGCATTCCTCAGTGTTATCTTCACCAAGCTTTATTGCTTTCATGACATTAAACTTCACTTCTTCTCCGTTTACACTCATAGAAAGTTCACCCTTTCTGACATTTATGATAGCATCACCGGTAGCCAGGAATGGTCTGCCCAGAATTATTAGAACTTCTTGATCTGCTTCAAAATCTAAGATGATGAAGTCAGCTGGTAGAATGAACTTGTCTACTTGGACAAGGACATTCTCAATTTTTCCTTCTAGCTTGGCTATAGATCGGTCTGCAAGTTGAAGAGTGATTGTGGTTGGTCTTGCTGCTCCTATGTCAAGCTGCTTGAAGATGGAAGCTGGCATTAGATTTACACTTAAGCCCAGATCACAAAGTGCCCGACCAAGATAGTTCTTCCCAACTGTACACGGGATGGTGAATATACCAGGATCCTTTAGTTTGGGAGGAATTTTAGTCAGGTACTTGCACGATTGTTGAGTGAGGGCTACGGTCTCAAACTCTTCAATCTTTCTTCTTTTTGACAAAATGTCCTTCATAAATTTTGCATACGAAGGCATTTGCTCCAGAGCTTCTACTAGAGGAATGTTTATGTGAAGTTGTTTCATCAAGTCAAGAAACTGGCTAAACTGCTTATCCTCGTGTTGCTTTTTCAACCTCTGTGGAAAAGGAGGCTCAATCGGTTCACTCCTTCTCTTGCATGGGGGAACATAAGTTGGAACTGAAACTGGTTCACTGACTTTTGTTGCTCCAAGGTCTGCTACAGGTGTTGCATCATCCGGTTTGATTTCAGCAGACTCATTGCTCTGGACCTTCTCTTCTGGTCCTGTCTGAGCTTCAAGGTGTGAAGGGTCAGTGGCTTCTTCAACTTCCTTTCCTATGGGCTGTTTTGCTGGTTCGCGCTTTCGAGGTCGTGCCACTAAATCTGGGGGTGGTAAAGTCTTTCCATCTCGTAGGCTTATAGCATTACAATGCTCCTGGTTATCCTGAGATGGCTTTTCTGTGTCACTAGGGAGTGTTCCTGGTTGCCTATGTTTGAGTGCTCTAGCCAGCTAACCAATTTGGGTTTCTAGGTTTCGCATGGCTGCGCTGTTCTGATTCATGTACTCCTTGACAGAAGTCTCAAAGGATTGGGACTTCCCTTCACCCTTATCCCAGTTTTGTTGGTTCTGCCTGGGATACAGGGGTCGGTTCTGGTAGTTTCCTCCACTACCTCCAGCATTATTCTGATTCCTCCAGCCTCGGTTATTGTTCCCTTGATAGTTGTCATTGCTCCTGTTGTTGTTGTCATACCCTCCTGCATAGCACACAGCAGCTAGATTGTTACAGTCCTCATATTCATGAGGACCTCCACAAGTGGGGCTACTCTGACTTAATTGAGTCAAGAGAAGTTGCTCAGTTGGTTTTTTCTGTTCCATGGGCTTCCAGTTTTTTATAGTGTTCTGGAGCGAAGCCATTTGTGCTGAAAGAGCATCAGCTGAGCTTAGCTCAAGAACTCCTGCTTTCTTAGGAGCATTGTGTCGTGTGGAAGGCCATGAAATATGTTTTTTTGAAAGTTTTTCCAACAACTGGTAGGTTTCTGGATAAGTAAAATCCAAAAGATCTCCCCCTGCAGCTGCATCAACAGTTGCTTTCAATGGTAGGGTTAAGCCATGATAAAACGTGTGAATGATGCCCCAATCAGAAACTCCATGATTCGGGCAAATTCGTATCAACTCTTTAAAGCGTTCCCACGCTTCATACAGACTTTCTCCATCATACATTTGAAAGGAAGCTATATCAGCCCTCACTTGGGCTTGTTTTGCTTGGGAGAAAAATCGGGTAACAAACTGTTCCGCCAATTGCTCCCAACTGGTGATGGAGTTTGGGGGCAATGTTCTCCTCCATTCTTTGGCTTTTCCAGCTAAGAAAAATGGAAAAAGCCGCATCCGCATGTTTTCTTCCGAAATACCATGAACTTTGAAATTTATCAACTATCTCAGTGAAATTGTCCAAATGACTGTGAGGGTCTTCCATGGGTAGTCCATGGAACTGACCAGCGTTCATAATCATTTGGAACATTGCAGGTTTCATTTCAAAGTTCGGGATATTCAAAGGAGGGGGAACATAGCCTCGTTCTGGACCATTTCTGAAGGGAGCAGCCATATCATTCAATGATGGCCCTCTTCCTTCATTCGGTCCTTGTTCAGGCTCATGATTATGATTTCCATTGTTATCATTGTTTACAACCTCCGCCATTGTAATGTTTCTCAACCTTTGAACTCTTCTTCTATTTCTGAAGGTTCTCTCGGGTTCTGGATCAAAAAGTACTATTTCCAATCCAAGTTCTGTAGGTTCTGTGCTCATACAAATGGAGGATGTCTATCAAAACAAAAAGACTGCAATTAAACAACAAAAATGTTTACTTAAAAATGCCCTTTCTTGCCAAATGATCCCCGGCAACGGCGCCAATTGCTTGGTCGAACCGAGAGCTGCTCGAGAATATCTTTTCAGAGAGCAAGAGTGCAGAGTAATAATCAAGATTGCCAACAGGAGCAATCTACTCTGACTAAGAGCAACCCTCTTCAACTATACGCAAGCGTACGTGTCAAGCAATATAGGGTATTGTAGCCCCAGATTTATCGTCCTCAGGGAGCAGTTGTGAAGTAAGAAGCGCTAAAGGAAACTTAATTTGTAAAATGGAGCAATAAAAGAAAGTACTATTCTCAGCTAAGCTTCACAAAGAGCAATCTCTGGGCAGCTAGTTAAACAACGTTAACCATTCTGAACCAGATGAGAGCAGTGAATGACTTAGCACGGTCATCGAATAAAAAGGCATCAATTTAAGTAACTTCAAGAGCAGTCAACGAAATGAAAGTAAGAGCATCAGCTGGTAAAACACAGTTCAGTTATCGTGAGGAAAAGGTTGTGATAGAAGTTTGAGTTAAGATTAATTTCAGAAAAAGTCAAGTAGGTGTTACGGGTTCCATGTTTTCATCCCTTTGGTTAACCCTGCTTGGTAGCATATTTTACAAGTGGATTTTGCTCCTTCCCTTGTTTTGCTATAGGTAAGCAGAGGGTAAGGCCTTACTCTCCACGTTACTCCACAGTACTTGGAGTTATATGCAAGGAAACCATGTTGCCTTCTCAAAAAAGCATGGATTCACATGGCAGTGCTCCCCATTCCAGGTGTTTCTCCCTCCTTTCTTCAGGCTAAACTACCCCAGGATCTTGAGAATGCTCCACACGCCCTTGTCAGTGTTTCATCAACCGAGTGGTCTCGGGATGAGGTTGCCAGCCCAAAGGGTTTCACAAAATCAATAAATTAAACCAAAGAGCAACTCAAAATTCATTTATAAAATATATGTTCCTTACAAAGTTATCCTGAGACAAAAAGGATTACTTCTATGGAACCCTCACCTACTTAGAGGAAGTTAGCTACTAGTGAGCATTTTTACAAAAAGAAAACAAAGAGATGACGAGTCCCAGGATGGGCGCTCATGATTTCCTTTATGAGGATTGCTTGTTCCTTTTATAGGGTTCTTCATTTGATCTTCATTGTTCCTTTCATCAAGGGTCGTGCTTTGTTTAAATCCTCTCCGATGATAGCTTTGCTTCTTGCCAGCTCAGCTTCGAATAGAAATCCTCTCCAATGGTAGCCTTGTTTTTTGCCAGCTTGGCCTTAAATGGAAGTGGTCCCCCTTGCTTTTGGCTCCCTTTGTGAGTGGGAGTATCGGATTCAGGGAGGCACCTCCACTCCTTCTGCTGCAGCTGACGTGGCGGCTTTTGATTGCTCAGCTTCTTTGCTTTTGTACTGTAGCAGAGGTAGCACCTCCACCTTCTCTGCTGTGGCTGACGTGGCGGCTTCCCATTGCTTCCTTTGACTGCTGTTGTACTACAACAGGCTTTTTTTTCCTTTCTGCGCAACACTCCTTCTTCTCTCTTCATTTTGTGGTTCCTTCTGATGGGCCTTAGGTGTCCTGAACAAAGCAAACTAACCCAATAGTCATATGTGAAAAAGATAATGTTAAATTTGCTCCAGGTTTACCTTAACTCCCACTTTCGGTATTGCTCTGGTCCACTATTCAAAACAGTTGCTCTATATGGAAAGAAGAAGGTTGAATGGAGTGATTTATAACCAAAACATGGGTTTTGTGGAACAATTTACACTTAATGGGCCTCAACTCTTGAGGACCATCAGTTACCAAAGCTCAAATTTGAAAAAGATAAAGTTTGTGACGCTTGTCAAATGGGAAAACAAGTAAAGGCTTCTTTTAAATCAAAAAATATTGTTTCTACCACAAAGCCTTTACAACTTTTACATATGGATCTTTTTGGAGCAACTAGAACCATGAGCTTTGGTGGCAATTACTATGCCTTGGTCATTGTGGATGATTATTCTCGCTATACTTGGACTTTATTTCTTACATATAAAAGCGATGCTTTTAAATCATTCAAGAGACTAGCCAAGCTTATTCAAAATGAACAATCTTCAAATATCGTTTCAATTAGAACCGATCATGGTGGAGAATTTGAAAATCAAGAATTTGAAATGTTTTGTGAAGAAAATGGTATTGAACATAATTTTTCCGCTCCTAGGACTCCACAACAAAATGGAGTTGTAGAAAGGAAAAATCGTGTATTAGAAGAACTTGCTAGAAAGATGTTAAATGAAAATAATCTTCCAAAATATATTTGGGCGGAAGCCGTTGGCACCGCATGTTATGTTAGGAACCGTGCTTTAATTAGACCTATTTTGAAGAAAACTCCCTATGAACTTTACAGAGGAAGAAAACCCAATATTTCATATTTTCATGTCTTTGGTTGCAAATGTTTTGTTTTAAATAATGGAAAAGAAAACCTTGGCAAATTTGACTCTAAAGCCGATGAAGGCATATTTCTAGGATATTCACTTACAAGTAGAGCTTATAGGATCTATAACAAAAGAACAATGGTCATTGAAGAGTCTATTCATGTTGTATTTAATGAGACTAACCATGCCTTGCCTAGAAAGGAACTTTGTGATGATGATGTTATAGAAAGCATGGAAAACATAAACTTGAATGACAAAGAGGAAAATGAAAGGAAAAAAGAAAAGGAAGCAAACAATGAAGAAACTCCAAGTCAACAAACCAATGATGGAAACAATCTACCACAAGATTGGACAGTAGCTAGAGGACACCCCATTGATGCGGTAATTGGTGATATATCCAAAGGGGTAACTACTAGAAACTCAATTAGAAATATTTGTAATCACTTAGCATTTGTGTCTCAAATTGAACCTAAGACCATAAATGAAGCAATTATTGATGAACATTGGTTCTTGGCAATGCAAGAAGAACTAAATCAATTTGAAAGAAATCAAGTTTGGGAACTTGTGCCAAAACCAAATGATTATCCAATAATTGGAACCAAATGGGTCTTTAGGAACAAGCTTGATGAAAATGGCATAATAACTAGAAACAAAGCTAGACTTGTTGCTAAAGGATATAATCAAGAGGAAGGTATTGATTATGATGAAACCTATGCTCCCGTTGCTAGATTAGAAGCTATTAGATTACTACTTGCATTTGCATGTATAATGGATTTTAAACTCTTTCAAATGGATGTCAAAAGTGCCTTTTTAAATGGTTATATTCAAGAAGAAGTATATGTTGATCAACCTCCCGGTTTTGAAGATCTTGATTTACCTAACCATGTCTTTAAACTCAAAAAGGCCTTATATGGTTTAAAGCAAGCTCCAAGAGCATGGTATGAAAGATTAAGCAAATTTCTTTTAGAAAAAGGTTTTTCAAGAGGAAAAGTGGACACAACTCTTTTTATAAAGAAGAAAGATGATCATCTATTATTTGCACAAATTTATGTTGATGATATTATCTTTGGTGCCACTAACGTTAATCTTTGTGAAGAGTTTGCTAATCTCATGCAAAGCGAATTTGAAATGTCTATGATGGGTGAGCTAAACTTCTTTCTTGGTCTCCAAATAAAGCAACACAAGGATGGGATATTCATTAATCAAGCTAAATATTGCAAGGAGTTACTAAAAAAATTTGGAATGGACAACTCCAATGCCATTGATACTCCCATGGGTACATCTTGTTCTTTAGACAAGGATGAAGGAGGTAAATCCATAGAAATTACTAAATATCGAGGTATGATCGGCTCACTTCTATATTTAACCGCAAGTAGGTCCGATATTATGTTTTGTGTGTGCATGTGTGCTAGATTTCAAGCTAATCCTAAGGAATCACGCTTAAGTGCCGTAAAACGAATTATGATATATCTTGTAGGCACTTCACACATGGGATTATGGTACCCTAAAGGTGCATCATGTGAACTAATAGGTTATTCCGATTCCGATTTTGCGGGTTGCAAATTGGATAGGAAAAGCACTAGTGGCACTTGCCACTTTCTTGGTTGCTCACTAGTCTCTTGGCATAGCAAGAAACAAAATAGTGTGGCATTATCCACGGCCGAAGCGAAATATGTGGCGGCCTGTAGTTGTTGTGCACAAATCTATGGATGAAACAACAACTAAAGGACTTTGGGGTTGATCTTGATCACATCCCCATTAGGTGTGATAACACTAGTGCCATCAATATCACCAAAAATCCCATTATGCACTCACAGACTAAACATATTGATATTAGGCATCATTTTATTCGAGATCATGTGCAAAACGGTGATTGTATTTTAGAATTTGTAGAATCTTCAAAACAATTGGCCGACATTTTTACCAAACCTCTCCCAAAAGAAGTGTTTTACAATTTGCGAAGAGAAATTGGTTTGATTGATCCTTCATATTTGTAATCATGCATGAATAGCTTCTTAACTTGCAAACCATACCTTGACTATTGCTTTGATCTTGCTCTTTTCATAACTCATAGCCCAATATACCTGTTATATATGCCTCTTAACCTTTTTGCTATGAAGTATATGCCATATGACATGTTTGATTGAATTCAGTGTGCCTTTTCTGGTCTTTTTCGTATCTGTCTGGAAATATCCGGATATTCATAATTGAATATCCGAATACATATCCGGATATTGTGTTTCGCATATCCGGATATTGGTCGCGCTGGAGGTTTTTTTTTTTTTTTTTAAAGTCAGGTGCCCACCCCATTTCCTTCGTTCTTTTTTTTAAACAAACGGGAATCTTAACCGTTCCGCTCTCTCTGCTCTAAAGACCACCGTGCCTTCCTATCCCTGTTCCTCGTGCCTCTCTGTCTCTCTCTCCTGTCCCTGTTCCTTCCTCTGCTGGCGTCTATCTTCATCTGCATCATCCAGTCGCAGTTTTCGCGATGGCTGACACCAGTGCACGAGAACGGCGCTCCAAGAGGAGGGCTGACCCCCATGCCTATTCCTCTTCCCCTGCTGCCTCTGCCCCCGTTGACCGCTCGGGCTTCGGGTATCTCTTCGATGGGAATCCCGAAGAGACCCGTACATTCATTGAGAGGTTCTCCACACGCCCTATTCTGGAGCCGAAGTACTTGGACACTGCCTTTTTGGCGGCTCGGGGGTTTGATATCTGCCAGACTCTTGACTCTGTCAACTTACTCCAGTTTGCTGCCCTACAGTGCTCTTACTCCGAAGTTCTTGTTAGAGCATTCTACAAGAACATCCAGTACTCTAATGGCACTTTACGGTCTCGCGTAAAGGGTGTCGACATTACCGTCACACCTGATGACTGGGAGGAGCTAGTTGGCTATACCTTTCAGATGGATGATGCTGCTGACGATGATTTTGTGACTGATAATGAGCCTCTCACCTTTGATGGGATTCACTTCTCCGACTTTCAGTCCTACGATCGTGCAGCATTCTTGGCTTCCATCCTTCGTCCCCGTACTGCACAGATAAACCTGGTCCGATTCTCAGCCAAGAAGCTGACCATCTCTGCTCGCATCTTGTTGTATGTGATATCTCACATCATTCTCCCTAGGCATTCAAATCATGCCATTGTTCAGGAGAATGATCTTTTTACTATGTGGGCCAATGGTACTCAGCTCCCCATTTACTGGCGCCACACCTTCTGCTGTCAGATGAGGGATGCCTCTTATGGTTCCACTGCACATCTGCCATACCCTATGCTCATTCAGCACATCATGGAGCTTAAGGGTGTGCCCATGGATGGTGAAGCAAAGAAGAAGCTCAGGCCCGCTCACACCTGCTTTGGAGAAAAGCTGCTGATCAAGACGAACTTCGTTTACTTGCATGGTCAGTGGAAATGGGATGATGAGGCCACATATGGAGATGCCTCAGCTGTTGACATGGAGGAGGACTTGCACACTCCGCAGGCTGCTAATAGGCCAATAGATCCACCTTCTACTGCTGCAACTTGCCTTCCTCCACTGCCTCCTCCACACACCACGACTCGTGGCTATACTTCTCACGACATCATGCTTTACCTTCAGCAGCAAAAAGCTGCTCATATTGCATTCCGTGAGGACTGGTACCACTTCCGTGAGGATGTCTCTTCTCGTCTCACTCGCATCGAGACCTCCATTTGCCTTCACTCTCCTATCAGTGATGCTGGCGGCTCTCATGTTGCTCCTGCTGAGGGAGATGAGAATGATGAGGCCACTGCTTCAGATGCGGACACTTCCAGTGACGACGACGACTCTTAGTATAGGATTACTTATTGTCATTTTGTTTCGTAGCTAGACTATGCCTTTTTGGACGCTTGTACTCCTTTTGATTGATATTTTGTTTGAGTACTACGCGTATCTACTTGATGTATGTACCGCTTTTCGCTTAATGATATGCATCGTATTTTCTTTGCAATTTCATTACACTATCTTCTTACTTGCATACTCCTTTCACTATTGGATTACTTCTTTTTGATATTGCCAAAGGGGGAGAAACATACACTAAATTGCGAAATATTCAATTACTCAAGTTGCAAGGTAAATAGGGGGAGATATTGAAAATTGAAAATAACCTATGCCATGAACTAAGGGGGAGTACTATATTTCAATTGAATGAATTTATGCAACACTAACTCTCTTTCTCAATTTCAAGTTTGTCATCATCAAAAAGGGGGAGATTGATGAATCAAAGTGATGATGTGGATACAACTTATACTTGATGATTCCACGACAACATGGTCTTGATGATAACAAAGAGGAATGATTCAAAGACGAAGCAATATCCAAAAAGCAAATGTGAAAGCATGCACCAAGTCTCAAGCATCAATCCAAGTCCAGAATCTAAAATGGTATACTCATTTAGGACTTAGGATAAATATGTAAAGATGTATAGATACAAAGCATTGCATGAGCTCAAGGTCGTTCATCAATCATATATTTCAAAAGCATGCATCCTTAAAAAGAAAAGTCAAGACAAATGGTTTCATATGTACAATTTTGGTTTGGAAGAAGTACATATGTGATACAAACTTTTCTAGATAATTTCCATAACCAATAACATGCATTACACGTCATAAAAACCATTTGGAAAGAGTAGAAACTCAGAACTCGTACAAAAAGGCTGATGCTATGAAATATCCGGATATTTCACTTTGAATATCCGGATATCAGATATCCGGATATGTAACCAAGAATATCCGGATATGAGCCCAACAAATATCCGGATATGTACGGATTACAACGGCTATAAACGGCTAGAAACGACTAGTTTTCATAGGAGGTGTCATTATAAATACCCACATCAGTTGGGATGAACAGTACACGACCCTATAGCATTTATTGAAGCTTTATTACTCTTACTAGCCTTTTATTGCTCAAAAATTACTTACTTTAATCATTGCATACACTTGAGCTCATCTTTCCTTTGAAGTTATACATCTCTTAGTTCTTCAATTTGTTCAATCTGTACTTTGAGAGTACTTAGCCACTTCTAATCACCTCAATATAACTTCTTGATTTGAGAGGGGAGTGAACCCTATATTTGAGAGGTTACCAAATTTCTAAGAAAATTTGGAGTGAAAAAGTGTAAGGCATCAAGAGCCCGAAGTCTTGAAAAGTTGTAGTGGTTTGTCAAGCACCCTCAAGCTTGATAGTTAGTGAAAAGAATTGATCGAGCGGCTTCAGTCTGGACGTAGGTCACGGTATTGGTGACCGAACCAGGATACATCTAGTTTGCAATTTCTCTAACCTTAATCTCTTTATTTAAGTATTAAAATTGCATCTTAGATTGTCTTTATATATTTGCTTGCTTACTTTGTTGATCATTACACTTGCTTTTACAATTAGACATTTCCTTATTAAATCACTTTATTGAAGAAATAGTCTTTAAAACATCAAAGGAGGTACTTTGCGAAAAGATTTTGTAAAACTCAATTCACCCCCCCTCTTGAGTATTGAAGCCACCTGTCCAACAAATTCACACTTCCACATACATATAACCTTCACAAATTATGCAATTTAATTTTTGCACTCCAAACCCCACCAAGCACAATATGGCCGAACCTAGTGTGGTGGTTTAGGGGAATTTTTTTCAGACTTTCTACACATATTCATGCTTATTTTACATTATGACTTCATAAACAACACTAATTCATCATCAATTTCAATTTTCAAACTCAATAATTTCTCACCAAAAAGTGCTTATAATATTCAAAACTTAAATCATGACATTCAAACCATTGGAATGATGATTTCTTACCTCAAATCACTTATACAGGGCTTGGAGAAGAAAACTCAAGCTTAGCTCACTCAAAATCCACACTTTCACACTTGGATGAATAGTGCCACAAACTGTAGAGGAGGAAGAACTCTTCCCACAAGTAATTTCAGCCTAAACAAAGGGGTGGAATGGATTGCTTAGGCGATTTACAATCAATTTCGTGTAATGCACTTAAGGATTTGGTTGATTGTGGAGGGAGAAATCAAAGGAAAACTACATAGAAATCTCAAGCTCCTTCAATGGTGGAACTCGGCCAGGAGAGAGAGAAGAAGAAGAAACTGATGTGAATAGTGACCCGTGGACGAAACTTAAGTTTTTAATGACATGTGATCGTTTATCGGTTATTTTCCTCTCACTTAATTTCACTAAAATTGACCTGGCACTAACTTAAAGCTACAAATATATTTTTATTTTTCAGAACTCATTTATATTAATTTTTATTCCCAAAGGAATAGTATTTTCAATTCACAGTATGGTTTCTGCACTATTTTTTATGAAATGCACTGTGAATTACTAACTGTGCACTGTTTACACACAAAATTGTAAAACTTATAAACTTAACACTTTTGGTCTAAACATGACTTACTTGGCATATATTGGGCTTTCTTATTCTTATTACATCAATTATTTAGTTCTGGATTCTACCGATTGCTTAGGAATACAATATGTGAATATAACAATAATTTATAAGGTAGAGATATAAGCCTAAGCTCAATCAGAAGTTACCATGAATGTATCTCAAGTGGAGGATTGTGAATCAAGGGAAAAGGTGTTAGGAGTGATTTTAGCAGCGTAACAGCTCTATAATAGGTGTGCAAAAAGTGCTTCCTCTATTATTGAAGAAGATAAATATGAGTGGAGAAAATCCTTCAATCATGAAGGAGAGAATGAGATCATTTTGTCTTTATAGGTCCCCTTATACATATTACATAAGAGTTAAGACAAACACTCTCACTTAATGCATGAGCCGTGGGGTGTGTTTTCAAGATAACGAGGTTTATTATTATGTATCACGCGTGGGATTTATCAGCCACCACATTGGATTGGGCCTGATTGGGAATGCTCGCAGATGGAGTGCCAAAAAAAAAACCCAAAGTCATCGAATTGGTACCTGGGAACTTCGCATCAACGAACTCCTGCGTTCTGCCCGGCTTAACACTAATGGCCTCAGTCTTTTGCAAATCGCGAATAAATCTTTGGTGCTACTGTTGCACCTAAATTCAGTACATCCCATCAATGAGAGCATTACACATCAGAGGAGAGAGAAAAAATTTGGCAGAAAAAAGAAAATTTTGGCTGACATGTCATATTTTTATTGGTGGGATACACTGAATCTTTGGTGCAACAGTAGTACCAAAGATTTATTCGCAAATCGCAATGACTCCTTAACTAGCATATGCACAATGTCTCGAGGGTCTCTACTGTCTTTTGCAGTTCATTTAGCTTGTTACTAGACATGGCTTGGGCCTGGTCAATGAAACAAAAAATGACACTCATTTTGTTGAGTCTCATTTGTAATCTTTTTGTACCTTCATTTTTCTTGATCTCTCAAAATTCTTCTATGTTGTGGTGACTTCGGAGATGGTAGTACAAGGGGTCAAGGTTATAAATTTTCTTCTTGATTCCAAATAATGGTTCCTCCTCCTTTTCTTTATCAGCCATTTTTTTTCCTTATTTTTTTGATACATTATCGGCCATGATTTCTTGGGTCTTCACCCATTTTGTCAGCATTTTTTTTGAGTTACGACATGGTGGTATACAAATTAGTCCCTTCGCTTTCACTTTGGGCTGACTCATCAAAATGCTCTGTCCCATTTTCTCTCATCCACTCCTTCACGAAGTAGCGTATTTCATCAAATCCCTCCAATTTTCGGTTGATTTGGCTGGTTTCTTTTATAAGCCCTTCGACAAATTTCTCCTCCACTCTCACTTGGATTGAACCCATGTTGATCAGGATATGACATGTCGAAGCACTTTAATGCAACCCCGAAATTGGATCTCAACACACAACAAAACAAAGAAAGCAGAAGAGAGGAAAATATAAAGGGATAATCGTTTGTCATGTAACATGACACCATTTGTGTCATGTTACAGACACAAAAATACTGTGGGCCCCATTGTACAGAAAAAAAGCAAAAAAAGTTGAAGTGGGTCCCACGCTAAAATCAGTCAATAGGAAAATGGGATTTTTTCTATTATATAACACTTGTATTTTCCAAATATAAATAGATGAAGGGAAAACTAACATTTTATTAACGGTGAAACAATAGGTACAAAAAAAAGGAATCGAAATTGACTCTAATTGATGGTTATTGCAAAAAAATAAAAATAAAAAATAACTTGCGTTGAAAATTGTTTCCTTTAAGGATTAGTGAAAGAATAAATATTCAAAGATCCAAATTTGCATAATCATAAATTCGATGACATTTCTACACGTACAATAGTGGGGAAAAGTACAACTCTTCCCGGCAAATTGTAATGATCATCCTTTTTCTCCAAGAAGGACCGCTAAGCATTTTTTTTTTTTAAGATATTTAAATCAAGTTATAGCATCATGACTAACCTGGTTCGGGTAGGTAGTGGTGATAAGCAATTTTTTTTTTTTTTTTAGAGTTACCCAACCCTAATTACTTCTTTGAGGCGAGTTGGCTCCCTCCGGCACAAGCTTCGACTCTTTGAACCGACTATGGGACTAATCCGGAGTGCGATAGCCGATCATTGCTTCACAATCATTAGCTCCACCGACTGTCATTTCCGATACTAAAAGTCCAATTTAAAATTCTTTAATGTCATTGGTCTCGGGATCATAATTACTCGTCCTTAATTTCATCGCTTCACTTTATTTTTGCCGAAGTCAATAACTTATAATATCTCCCAACTTAGGAGTTGATGGTGGTTCGTACCCTATGTTCTCTATGACCTTTGGTATCGAATACATCCAAACTTCTCGTATTAGTGAGTCTCATAACGTCTCTCTAAATCTTCAGAATAATATTTGTAAATCATAGGAGCTTCATCTTAGACGGCAATTAGATGACGCGATTACTGAATACCCAAATTCCTTCTGCGCGAAAAAAAGACCTAGTTACGCTGGAAGAAAAAAAAAAGCGGATATACACGAGAGGCTTAAGCGAAAGTATCTTGCATACGCATATCTAGGCGGAATGAAATTTACCCTAAACTCAAAACATTATACGGTTCAGTTTTATTCACACCACACGAGGGAAAATAGTCGTAGTTAAAAATGATAAAAAGAGCACGCCATGTATTACGAATTTCCGATGACGGGACAACACTCTAGGAGTCTAGGTGGACCTTGGCTGTGACACCATTCCACCAAAGAAGAAAGAGGTCGTTCTCTCTCATTATGAAATGTATATTGTTCACATTTTTTTTTTTGATACATGTTCACATTTTTTTCCAAATCTACAGAGTTAGCCCGTTAGGATTTTGCTCCAAAACGCCCAAATGCTCAACAACATGAGGGCTACCGTTAAAAGTCTTTGCGTAGAAAATTAAATTAGATACAAAGTCATGGAGGGGGTGAACTATTTGGACCTCGCCTTCCAAGACCCAATCTGCGCAGCCGCAGAGTTTTGAAATTCTAACCTAAGAAAACAAAATAATATATATGAAACAGACATTTGTTCCAAGACGGTGCCGTGATGAACTGGTTAGTCAAAACTTGAAGAGCGACTCCATCTGCCCTGCAAATAATCCTCCAATGAGACATTCTGCTCAGTGCTACTGATAGAAACTGCATCATCCTCCAAGTCCAGCAAAGCAAGGTTCAGGTGGGACTGAATATTAGTTGGAGCTGGTTCCTCATCAAATCCATCAAGTTCGTGTGGAGCACTAACTTCTTGTTCTGCCCATCCTGTCACTTCTTCATCACCATGCAGAAGTTTCAATATCTGCATTATTGAGGAAACCTCACTGGTATTGAGAAGAACATAAAAGGCAGGGCAAATGGAGTGGAGTAAATTTGCACAGGCAAAAGACTTACAAGGCTGATTTGGGGACGCAATCTTGGTGCCCGTCTAATGCAGAGAGTAGCTGCCAAAACCATTCTCTTCATCTGGCAATGGTCGTATTCACTGCCCAGGCTTGGATCAAGCAACTGGAAAAACTTCCCACCTTTCAAAATTGTTGTTGCCTGGACATGATCAATTAGTCACATTGACTTCTAATTCTTAGGATACAGCACTTGTAGGATGCTCTGTTCTTATATTGGTACATGTTTCATTTATTTTCATATAGTGTCATAACAATCTAAGATGCTGAATTTTAAACACTGAGAAAAGAACTTACCCACATAACAAGGCTCTCCTGGCCCTTTGGACACTCATTGTTAATGGGCTTCCTATTTGAGAGAAGCTCAAGGAGTACAACACCAAAAGCATATACATCAATTTTGTCAGTCACTCTACCATGCATAAAGTATTCAGGAGCTAGGTACCTGCCAGATAAAACCTGTTCAGAGCAAATCTTCGTAAAGGTAAACAGGCCAAAGGAGGAATAAGAGGGAATGCTACTCACCCAAAAGTTCCGGCCACATCACTACAAGTAATATGGGAAGAAGAAGAACTCCAACTAGCCAGTCCAAAATCTGAGAGCTGAAGAAATAAACACAGGATTGAAGGATAGGGATAAACGAAATCAAGGGCACCAAATTTCAAAGGGTAACACCACCTAACCAAGTAAAGGGAGAAATATATTACAGCACCTGAGGCTCAAAATCATCCAAAAGAAGAATATTCGAAGATTTCACATCTCTATGGATCACAGCCTGTGCACAGCCATTATGCAGATAGTCCAATGCCTCAGCTACACCCACAGCCACCCGGTACCTCTCTTGCCAACCAAATGCATTACAGTCCTTCTTATTGCCTTTGCCAAAAAGCACAAGTAACAAAGTCAAATTAGAGAATGTAAAGATTTATGTGATCCCTAGCAGACAAGGCCAAATAAATATCTACCATGAAGATTTTCTTCTAGGCTTCCCCTTGATAAAAAATCATAAACCAGTAGTAAATGGTTGCCCTCTAAACAAAAGCCAGAAAGAGATATTATGTTCTTGTGATGCAAAGTTGTAATGATCTCAATTTCCTGAACAAACTCTTTTAGCACATCTTCAGATGGCTTCAAAATTTTCACAGCCAATTCCTTTCCATCTGGAAGACATCCTCTATAAACATAACTACTACCACCTTTGCCAACCAAATTTTCTGAAAATACAATAAATAAAAAACGTATCAGAAGATATCCCAAGCAAGTAAGCATAATAAAAACTGGGAAACAAAAGTTGTAGTGATGAAAGCTAACCGGGTGAGAAGTTAGCGGTTGCAGATACAAGTTCCTGCAAACTATATAATCTACATGAAGATGAGTACTTCTCTTGTAAGACCAACAATTCTTCAGGAAGGTTACTCAAGTCACAGCAAAGGGCTAGAGGAGGAAAGATGGTATCAGATCCAAATGGCACAATGGCACCACTCTCCCCATTCAGGGTGGAATCATCATTCTGCTCAACAGTAATTTGTTTATGATCTGGATGGACTACAGCTGAAAAATGCCGGTCGGGCTGTCGTAATGGCCGATGAAAAACAAATGTATTTTTCAGGAAAGCCTTGGGAGTATGCTTTCTGGGGTGAAATACCTGGCGAAGGAGTGACCAACCAGGTTTTGACTGTTTTGAATCACACACCACAACTGAATAACCAGGATCATCATCATGTTTTTGAAATGGTACCATAGCAAGGGGATTTTCCTTTTCAAGATCATCAGGGAACCCTTGCTTAAATTCAGTATCAGAAGTCTCTTGCAGTGCACATCTTTCACAATTCTTCATATTTTTATTTATATAAGCCACCAACGATTTTGGTGATAAACTTGATCCTTCATGTAGTAATTTTTCTGCCATGACAGTAACGGTCTATATTATTCTCAAATATTTTCTCTTAGCAAACATTCAACAAACTGACCTAACAAAAAATAAAATAAAAAAAATGCAAAACACATGACCATTGACCAAAACTGAAAGCAGCAATGCCCTTGCATCAAAATAATTACTAACTAAAGAAAAGAAATTCAAACCTTGATCAATATTATTATTACATATTGTGGTAGCTTCTCTATGGAATGCAGTTTTGCCATTATCAACAGCGAAGACAGAGATACACTTAGGCAATTTCTTGGCGCAATACTTGGCAACCGATGTCGACGAACGGATTGGGTGATGAGATTTAGAAGTTCCTAGAATCACCGTCGCAACGCCAAACGATTTCGCTTCTTGTACCAGAAGCTTCCGAACCGAAGCACCTCTACATACTTTAAGCCTGAGATCAACCTGGACAACACAAATTTTTCCCATGATTCGGTTTTCAATTTGCGTATTAAACACTCTCATCAAGAAACTAAAAATTGCGGTAACGGCTCATTTAATTTTTCTCTTGTTAAACGTAACCGAACCTGCTTTAAATTGCAGAAGCCTTCGTATACCGCGAGAACAGAATCAAATGTCTTCACCAGAGATAGCAGCGATGATGTACCTTCTGCTCCAAAAAAATTCCATATTCTAGATTAAGCATAATGTTCCAAACACAAGCCAAAAAATCAAAGCACATAGAGAGAGAGAGAGAGAGAGAAACCAGTGATGGTGTCGAGAACGTGAAGCGCAATGACAAGGTCGCCAGGCTCAGCCACCTTGACGAGAGCCCACGTCAGCAATTCCCGGCTCCGAGGATCTAATTTTACGCCGACCAACACCGTCCGGCCACCGCCTCCGTCGCCAATTAACTTCATCGGAAAATTCACTTTTCTTTCTCTCTCTCTCTCTCTCTCTCTCTCTCTCAGGTGTTGGTTGGTGCTGTGCTTTGTGTTGGGAATTGCGAGAGAGAACGAATCGTGCTCGAGGAACGTAAAGTGGAACTGTCTTTTGGGGAAATGTTACGGTGCTTCTCGGCTTGGCTTTGGAGATTACATTACAAGATTCGGTTATCGCGCTTCTCTCTTTTGTTCTGTGGGATTAATATATTTAATATGTTCAATCACATCAATATCATCATTAATCAATTATCAATCTCATAATGCACCGTCGCTGACGTGTCAAATGCTAAATCGCCACAACAGTGATAGAATACTGTAGAAGTGTACCCCTTGAACAGGACAACTTTGAAAGGAAAATAATACATACTCAGTTTTATGTTTTAATTGATAACTGTATTGAGACAATTTATTAACATCAAAAGATCTAGTCGTTATGTTTTTTAATGAGAAATTAATGTTGGTAATGAAAATAATTTTTTCCTTTTCTTCATTTTAGGAACATAATAATTTAAAAATTATGAACTTGCCATTGAAGTTGATCACGATTTTAAGCACTTTTGACGTGACAGTGATCCTTCAATAAAAATTATAAATAATTAAAATTTTCACTCATAAATAACTATATTAAAAGGATTTGGTCTTTGTCATTTTAAATGACATAAGTTATGTCATTTTAGGAGAGAGATAGACACATAAAAACAGAAATCGTGGGAGAGAGAAAGTGGATGATTTTTTTAATTTAAAATTCAAATTTTCTGTGTCTGTATCTCTCTTAAAATGACATAACTTTCTGTCATTTAAAATGACAAACACTTTTCCCATATTAAAATGATATATCATGAATAGTTGATATTTTTTCACATAAAATAATTGTTAAAATCAGAATTAAAAGTATTAAAAGTAAATTGTTATATCAAAATAGAATTATCGCATGAATAGAATTCTTATATCAAAATATTTACCAAAAAAAGGAAATTGTTATCAGAATTTGTGTTTTAAAAGTATTAAAAAAATTATTGAAAAAAAAAAAACATTATTGAGTCTTTTTTTTCTTTGAATAAATTCAAAGGTATCCTCCAGCCGTAACCGAAGACTAATCATCATCGAGCACTATCAGATCCTTTCGGGAGGGGCTCTCCCAAATTCTTTTTTTCTATTCCCAGAGCTCGAACTCGAGACTTCTGGTTAAGGAGCTCAGGCTCCTTACCACCTATGCTAAAAGAGTTTGTTACATTATTGAGTTTTAGTCTTTAGATCCATGGTATTAATAAACGTACGGAATAGAGTTTGCCCTTTACTTGGCATATAACATGTTCATTATGAAGGTTGGCTAAGATATTGTGTGGCTAATAATCTCAAATGATTAAATAAAATGAAAATTAGTTTGATATATAATGATTCTAATTAGAGGTCAAGTCATTCAAAGGAAACTTTAATGCGGGGTCCATGTTTACTTAGAATGATCCTGCTTCAATATTGTCCATTTATGCATACCGTTGAAGGTTAAATAATGAATGAAAAATGATGGTGACACATTTTTATATTTTTTTTATTACGATTAATAGTACATAAGTTTGTGATTGGGAACGTGCGTCATTTAGTTAACTTATTAATAATTAATTATTAATTTATCAATCAAATAACATATTTTTTAGCTTTATACATTATTAATTATTAAAAAATTAGTGTGAAAAAACAGTTTGTGAAAAGTCACTGTCGTTTAATGAATTGGGAATGGCTCCACACTAAATTTTGGGGTATAATACAAAGATCTGTGATATAATGTTCTCGTTTTCATAGTATCAATTGTTGTCGTGTACATGTTTCCTCTTAATTTATTTTTTGTAATAAGTTTCCTCTTAATTTAATCGACACATGCTATGGTGCACGTCCTTGTGTGTGTGTATGTGTGTGTGTGTTTTTTTTTTGTTTCTCTGTCTCTCAAAGGGCGCTTGAATTATATGATTTCAGAAAATTATAAAATTATAATAGAGATAAAAAAAATGACATCATTCAACAAAATTAATGGAAAATTCAATTTAATTCACTAAAGCTATCACTCTATTAAATTAGGTAACTCTGCGTGGGAGATCCTCCCCAAGATTCCCTAATTTGATCATATCAACATCTTTTAATTTCAGAAATCATTGTCCAAAACCTGTGTGAAAACACTATAGTCTTCACTAAAATAGAAGAAACATCATTAAAAAAAAAAAAACTATAAATTATAGCCAAAGAATTACGTGCATATCAAGAAATGGGGCGTGGGAAAAATGATGAGTGGATGCTAATTAAAAAGAATATACCATTCCAATTTGAGGAGAGGGTACTCACTAAAAGAAAGGGCTGAAAACTTTACTTGCCATTAGTTTTTATGTTAATAGAAGAAGGGACCCACATGCAATACTAGCCGTTCGAAAAGCAAATCAAAGGCATATAATTGTGTGGGAAACCAAGGATTGCTTGTGCAGTCAGAGATACCCTGAAAAT
Organism: Gastrolobium bilobum; assembly: GCF_033153095.1. NCBI lineage: Eukaryota > Viridiplantae > Streptophyta > Magnoliopsida > Fabales > Fabaceae > Gastrolobium > Gastrolobium bilobum. Next base: position 37,493 of record NW_026898525.1, read on the forward strand.
CAAAAGTTTGATTCTTTTTCCCACTCTAAGCAACTTTGAGTATTCGATTTTAATTATGCTATTTTAGCCGTTGCTAGGAAGTAGGAATGAGTTTAGTAACTCAAAACTTTTTTTTATTTACAAGTATAAATCCTCCTATATCTGGCTATCAATGGGCACCACTAATTCAGATTTGAGTCGAACAAAATCATAAACAATCGTGACCATTTGATTATCATATAAAAAAATTAATTTAATTCAAAAGCTTAAACAAATTAATATGTGATAACAATAAACTTTAAAGATAAATAAAATTATATTACTTTTGACTATCTCTTCGTGAACTCATCATTAAAAAACTTATTTTTAATAAATATAAAGTAAGGAGAAAATATTATCTTTTTAAATAGTGGTGGAGCCAGAAGAAAAGTTCAACCAGTGTCAAAAGATCCATTAGGTAGAATTTAGCTAGTGTCAAGGTTGCATTATTCTTAAAAATTTAACTAATATTAAGGTTGCACCATTATTTTTGAAGAAAATATATATCATTTTTTAAAATTAGTCGGTGCCAAGGCACCAGCTGACATGCAAGTGGCTCTGCCACTACTTTAAAAGAATGGTCGTTTTAGTTAAAATTAGTGTATTTTTATTTAAAATTTAAATTAAAAAAATCACCAACTTCCTCATAATTTTCATTTTGTATATCTTTCTTTCACTAAAAATAACACAATTCTATGTCCTTTAAAAGGACTAGAGGTGGCAAAGTGGGCGGTCTGTCCCGTCCCACCATCAACCCGTCAAAAAAGAGCCAGTCAGCCAGCCTCGTTTTTGAAGGTGGGCTAAAAAACTCGGTCCGCCGGCTCGAGCCTATTTTACACTGATCCGCCTCGACCTGTCCATCCCTGCCATCAACCCGCAAAAAAATGAGTCCGCCTCGCTTTTGAGAGTGGTAATAAAACTTAGCCTGCGTCGTTCTGTTTGGCGAGCGGGGCAGGTCGACCTGCCGAGCCAAGTCCGTTTTGCCGGCCCTAAAAAGGACAAACACCAAACTCATATCACAATTTACAATGATAGCTTAATTATAACTTTGTAAATGTATCTTCCTTTACCTAATAGGTGTGACTTAGTTAGCAACACAAGCTGAGTAGGTCGGGAAAGAACTTGTGTTTAATTTCCATTAAACATATTTTTGGGAAAGACGAGGATATGTGAAGATAACTGGAAGACTGACTCGCCTCAAAAAAGTAATTGGGGTCGATATACCAAAAAATAAAATATTAATGTTTACAATGTTAAATATTTTATTATTAAATTAGTTCTTTAAAATTTTTAAATGTCATCATATTCATACTTATTAAGTATTAAATTAGTAATATTAAAACAAAACAAGATTATATTCATTTATTATTTTTTAAGAATATAATTTCATAATATTTTTTTAAAGAAAATTAATATAGTAACACTTGAATCTTTAAAGATTAATTTAAGTTTTTATTCTAATAAAAAAAATGATCATAATGATGGTAGGCATGTGCAAAAAGCTAATTCATTATATTAATAAATAAATTGTCCTTTTATGCATCGTAGGGTTATAGCATAGAAATGTCGATGCTGCTTCTTCTTTTTTGTTACAACTCAAGCCACTAAAGAGAATTAGGTGAAATAACTTTATAGCTTAACTGTCAAATTGAACGTCTATATTTATTTAAGGTCAAGCTTCCAAAATTGAGGTCTGTAAAGGCTTGCATCAACCAAATCTCAATAAAAAATCCGATTGTTATAACCCAATCACATTGAGGAACCATAGAGATTTAGTTCATAATTTAAGTATCACATTCATCTTTCATATTTGCTCAATGTGCTACATAATACATGTTACACTACAATGTTTGAAAATTATTATTATTATAAATTTTAACATGACTCTATTATAATATTATAACTGTTCACACAACATTCGACGGTCATGCTTTACAATAATTATTCTTTTTAATTGGCATATACTTTCACGTCCCATAGTCAAGATTCATTATACATGTAAATACAAAATAATTACAGACTGATAAATAGTTTTTGAATTTCTAGCCAAATTTTATCATTGAACGATAGCTTTGGATCATTCACATCAACTTTATAAAAATATCAATCCAAATTACAAAAATAGATTTCCCAGGCGCCATGTAATTATTTGCATCCAAATATTTCAAACCTATTCCTGGATTCGGATGTGTTTATCCTTTTCTTCCCTTTCTTATGCTAAGAGAGACGAGTTTACTATTAAATACAGTGATATTAAACTCAAACCGGATTGACAGGTCCAATCGGTTTAACTGGGAACCGGACCAGTTGAGGGTTATTGGACCGGATCTGCAATTAAATCAGAAAAAAACCAAGTCCAAACGGCATTGACCCAATACCAATTTTCGAGTTGAATCGATTTTTTGAATTTTAATACTAAAATACGTTAAATTTGCTAGAAGGGTAGTCAAATATATGCTCAACCAGTACACAAAAGTATATTTTTTTATCATGATACAAATATTATTACAGTTATTATATATTAATAGGTTTTATAATTCTCATTTAACATGAGAATCAAAATCTTCCTACACACTCTTTGATTTTCGTGCTGACGTGGGTCCTACACATAATTTTTTCTAACATATGGATCCCACATGTTTTTTATCTCTACAACATGAGATTTCAATTCTCATGTTACATGAGATTTCAATTCTCATGTTACATGAGAATTATAAAATTCTATATTAAAATATAAATTTACTTCAACCGGTTCAACGATAGAATGAGTTTTCTAATTCATTCCAATGAAGCTCCTCAACTTTGTGTTTTTTTATGGGGTGTTATGGACTGGATCCATATCTCAACCACATATCCAATAGGAGATCAAAATCTATCTCAATCTCATCACAACAACACAACCCAAGGAGGATCAAGGAGTAAGATCCTTATCCCCAGCAAATAAGACAGTTATCACATCAATCAAGGGAGATCTAAAGTCCCAATCCACAAAGGTAAACCCTATAAATAAGAGGCTAAAGACCCAAGGTACATACTTTTGACCTATTTATTATTACTGCCAACATTGTGCACACACCCACATCTTAGCTACACGCTTATTGCTTGTGCTTAGTGATTGGTACATTAGTTTTACGCTAATAAGATATCTCTGAGCGCATACCTTTACAGTATAGATCTACGGTTCATTAGAACTGAACATTGGCGCCGTCTGTGGGGACGATAAATTTTGATTCTCATTCTGCGATGGTAGTAAACACCCAAAGCGAAGCAAACAATCCCCTACCATCGTCGCATCAATTGTCCACAATGGAGAGGCTTCAAGGCGGCAAAAACCCAATCCTGGAAAAGGTACATATGAGCGACGTAGGATCTAAATCTGCGCCTACCAGAAACCAGGAAAACGCGACGGTAAACCAACCTCGACGCCCTCAAATAGAAGTCAGGCATGTGGTGGACATTCAGGTCCATCAAACCGCTCTCAATGTCATCCTTCAAAGGCTGCAAGACATGGAGAACATGGTATTGGCTCAACAGCGTTTGGATGCTCGAAGATTTGAGGACTTGGAGAACAGATTGGCAAATCACAACGGTAACGTTCACCAAAGCCATGCAGAGCCTTGCAAACGAGATGACCATTAGGCCCAAAACGGGAACGCGACTCATAACAACTACGGTGTAGAAAATGACCGTGGGAACCACAACGAAGGCCACTATGAAGGCCGTAATGGCCATGGTGCTGATCATAATGAAAACCACAATGATGGCCGGAGTATCCACAATGAAGGGCATCATAACACCAAAGGCCAAAGGATATGGTCGAGGTGATGAGAATGGAGATCATGAGAATGACAACCCATTTACTAACAACCTTATAAATATGGCGATTCCACCAAGGTTTAAAAAATGCAATATGCCTCCCTATGATGGTAGTCAAGAACCAGAGGCACACCTGGAGGCTTTCAAGACCGAGATGTTGTTCAATTGGATCACAGAACCCATCATGGCTCGGATATTTGCCACAACTTTAACTGGGCAACTCATGACGTGGATCACAAGGCTACCAATAAACTCCATTAATTCATTTAAGGATCTTGCACGTAATTTCCATATGAACTTTGCTACTAGCAAGGCTCACCCAATGCAAGCGAGACAAATTCGACAAGAGAAGGGAGAAACGTTGCAAAAGTATCTGGAACAGTTTAAGCAAGCCACCCTCAAAGTGCGTAACTTGACCGAGGCAGTCCACCTGCACCTAATTATTCCAAGTTTAAAGGGACGATCTCCGCTGGCTAAATCAATTTTAAAGACTTCAGTCAATGACTTAGAGGAATTCAGAAGGAGGTTAGACAAATATCTGGATGTGGAATAAATGGCGTTAATTTACGGCACCATCAAAGTTGATGAAGGTGGCCATTTCCCGGACAAGAAGAATAGAGACAGAGATCGGCAAGGTCCTAAGAAGACGTCTGATCCAAGGTCTAGAACGTCAGACGAGCGCTCTACCAGAGCTCGGTTCGACTATTATGCACCTCTAAACATCCCTAGGTTTGGGGTATGGAGAGAGGTAGTCCAGATAGAGCTCCGTAATGCGGAAATGCTGAGGCCAATCAAGAACAAGGGCGGACTAGATCGCTCTAAATATTGCGCATTTCATGACGGTAATGGGCACACCACTGATGAATGTTGGGACCTTCGAGATTCTATTGAAGAGCATATCAGAGAGGGAAAGCTCAAACAGTACCTCATCCACACTCAAGGAAGGAAGAACATCAAGCGTAGATAGAGAAGCCGTAGTAAAAGTCCTAGTATATTCCAATCTCCGCTTGACTACGGAGAAGCAATTGCAGTTTCTCCTCCTCACTATATTCCTTGCCATAAAATCAATACTGAACTAATCTGGCTATTTTCTCGATCAAGGTCTTTTCCTTTTAGGATTCCTCGTCATCACCATCTCGGCTAGGACCCAAACCAGAGCCTCGCTCAAAAGCACTAATCTTAACCCAGAAAAACACCAAAAAAGGGAAAAGAAATCCGAAAGTGTTTCAACTTAAGGAAGAGTGGAAGAAGATCTCCAACAAAGGAAAGGAATCCCAGAACTACTCTCACGTACGGATAAACAAAAGTATGAGAATACAACCTAAACCCCAAAAATGTTTGAACCAAATGCTAAAAGCATAAAGAACGCAAAGGAATTTAGGAGAAGAAAGTGTTTGAGAGGTACCTGGGTAAGAGCAGGTGATATGCCTTTGGCGTAAGTGGTTTCCAAGCCCAAAAACATTAGGATTTTAGCCATAAAGTAGAGATTTATCTGATGTTTTGCTTTCTATTATCTCAGATTTCTCTTCTCACATTATTTACATGTTTTTTTATAGGAAAAAGAAGAAAAACAAAAAGACTTTGAAGAAAGAAAGAGAAATAAAAGAAGAAGCTACGAATCCTGGGCTTAAAACCCGAGATCCGGCGCGGGACCGCGCCAAGCGGCGCTGAATCGCGCTGAATGCAGCTCATCTCCGCTCGAAACCAGAGATGCCGCGCGGTGACGCTCCAACCGGCGCAAGCCCGCGCGGGTGTGCGAATTTGATGTCGTCCGTGGCACTTTGGAGGACAATCGTGGAAAGTCACGCGAAATATAAAAAAAAAAAAAAAAGGCTGAGGGTTTAGGCAGTCGGTCGTCAGAACTCAAGGAGCGAAGCGCGTGCGATTCTCGGAAGGAAACTTCATCTCTTCTCTTAGAAATTTCGTAAGAACAATTGATTTTCATCATTTTGTAATGGCCAACATGATTATGGTTGGCTAGTCTCTTTTATTGCGATTAGGGTCACAGCCCTATGTGAACCCCTAATACAATGGATTGAATTCTTTTACTCTTATATTTAATTATACCTATATATTTTGTCTTTATCTTGAGCGAATTGTTATTGTCTTTATTAGAATTGATCAATCTGATGGTAGAGGATAAATTTGAGAACAGGAACTCGCGGTAGACATATTGGGGTTTTTGATTCTGAAAGAGGATAAAGCGATTTTATATGCATGTCCTAGACATAGGTATTCATTCACAGATGCTTAAATTACATCGTCATGCTTAATTCATAAAAGGATTACTAAGACATTAGAATTCTGAGTGGGTTAAAGGGTTAGATTACCAAGACATCGGGGTTTAACTATAACTGTTCAGAGCAATAATTTATTTGAGTATATTTTTATAATTATTTATATGAGTTGTTTAAATCAATCCATAGTAGAAGGTGGGGATCATGTGGCATGTGTTCTCTAACTGCAATGCTTTCTCATAATTTACAATCACATTTTAATTTCTTATTTCCAAAACAAAAGAACCAAAAATATTTAAATTAATTTTCAGTTAATATTCAGCAAAATTCTCGGTACTCGTTACAAAAAATCTGATTCCTTATTGCTTAAAAGGATAAATTAATTGGTATTGATAACAATCCCTGTGGAGACGAACTTTACTCATTATTATATTACTTGTGCGATTGGTATACTTGCCAATGAACATCAAGTTTTTGGCGCCGTTGCCGGGGATTGATATTTTAATATTAATTAATTTTGAATTTTAAGATTGTGAATATTTTTATTATTTTTTTATTATTTTAATTTTTGTTGCTGTGCTACTAATCCTTTTTGCTGAGTTGTATGCAAGGCAGCGTTTTTCTAAGGAAAAGTGCACGAATAGCTCAGAGGGATAGAGAAAGAGCACAGGCTACTGCTGCTGCATCCATTGATAGTACAGTGGTTCCATTTGTGATACAAGAGATGGCTGCTCCTAACAACAATGCAGACCCACGCATGAACACCATTCTCACGCCTGTGTTCAACAGGCCCAATGCTGGCATTGTTCCACCTGACCTTGGGAACAATCAATGGGAGCTGAAGTCCAACATCATTCAGTTGGCAGAAAGAGAGAAGTATGGAGGAGAGGATGATGAAGATCCTCACAGATTTGTTGACAGATTCCTGCGAATCTGTGATTCTACCAAGCCTCCACAGGTTACAGATGATGCCATTCGATTGAGACTTTTTCCCTTTGCTGTTACGGGAAAAGCTCTAGATTGGATGGAGAGACAGCCTGCCGAAAGTATCATTACTTGGGATAATCTGTCTGAAAAATTCTTTGCAGAGTTCTTTCCCATGGAGAAGTATAATAACATGGTGAATGACATTACATCGTTCAAGCAACATCTGGGAGAGACAACATGTGCTGCATGGAATAGATTTAAGGAGCTCATGAGAAAGGTTCCTCATTATAACCTATCTCAAGGCGATCAGGTGAGAATTTTCTTTAATGGGTGTCTGCCTAAAACTAAATTGGTGGTGAATACTGCTGCAGGAGGTTCTTTGGGAGATAAATTAGCTTCTGAGTCTTACCAGTTGATTGATAAATTGGCAAAGAATGAGAATGAAACAAGTACAAGGATGGGTAAAAGAGGAGTGGTGCCATTGAATGATCAGGATGCTGTTTTGGCTGAGCAGAAATTACTATCTCAACAAATGTCTAATTTGAATGCTAAATTTGAGAGGCTGCAGTTGTCAAAAGTTCAGGCCAGTGTTGTTGGTGTTGAATGTGAATTCTGCCATGAGAATCATGATACTAATGCTTGTCCAACACTGATGTCTTCAGATTCTTCCCAAAAACTGCAAGTAAATGGTGTTTGGTATGACCAGCGTCCTAATCAGCAAAATGTTCAAAGAAATCAGAGCTATTCTGCTGGCGGTGACAACTATCAGAGGCGGAATTATCAAGGCACGGGATTGGATATGAAGTCTGACAACTATTTGAAGCCACCTCCTCTTTCACAAAAGGAGCCTTCAGATTTGGAAAGGTTAGTTGGTTCTTTGGCGCAAAATACAAATGCTTTTATGGAGGAGAGTAAAGCCAATCAAAGAACTACCAATGCTTTCATTGAGGAAAGTAAAGCTGATGCCAGGAACACTAAAGCTTCCATAAAGAACCTGGAAAATCAGATTGGACAGCTGGCTCAACAATTGTCTGACAGAGCACCAGGCACATTTCCTGGCAATACTGTTACCAATCCAAAGGAGAGGTGTATGGCAATAACCACCAGGAGTGGTAAAGTGTTATCACCACCAGAAAAGTCGATAGTTGAAGTGGTTGCTGAGGAGAAAAATGAAGAGGTTGATAACTCTGAGAAAGACACTGATAATTCTCCTGAAGTAGTGAAACCCCTTGATGAGGCTGGCAAAGAAAAAGAGCAACTGCTAATGGTAGAAAAGAAAAAGTTTGAATTGAGCCCGGAGTATCTTGAAAAGATGGCCCCTTATCCTGGCAGATTTAAGCCAGAGTTGAAAAAGAAGCACTATGACAGGTTCCTTGATATCTTCAAGAAGCTGCATATCAACATTCTATTTGCAGAAGCATTGGCTGGCATGCCAAATTATGCTAAATTCATGAAGGATCTCCTGTCCAAAAAGCACAAGCTGCAAAAGTGCCAAACTGTAGCACTTACTGAAGAGTGCAGTGCTATCATCACCAGAAAATTTCCTCCCAAGCTTGGTGATCCTGGAAGCTTCAACATCCCTATTGAGATAGGTGATACCAGGATTGGCAATGCACTATGTGATCTTGGGGCTAGCATTAATCTTATGCCTCTGTCGGTTTGTAAGTCCTTGGGGATTACTGAGTTGAAGCCTACAATGGTTACTCTTCAGCTTGCTGATCGGTCTCTGAGAAAGCCCAGTGGTATAATTGAAGATGTTCTTGTGAAAGTAGATAAGTTCATCTTTCCTGCTGATTTTGTGGTGCTTGACATGGAAGCAGGGCATGAAACACCTCTTTTGTTGGGAAGACCCTTCTTAGCCACAGCTCGTGCTATGATTGATGTAGAACACGGGAAGCTGGTGTTAAGAATGAATGAAGATACAATTACAGTCAATGTCTTTGATTGTATGAAACGCCCTTATGAAGGCGGTGACTGTTTTAGAGTAGATGTCCTAGAGGAGGCAATTTGTGAAGAGAAAACTCCTATGCAGGAACTTGAAGAAGATTTGAAAGATCGTGATCATGTCTACTTCGCTGATGAGGTTGGTGGTGCTTTTGAGGTTCTTGAACACAAAGAGTCTGACAAAGATACTGCTGTTCCTAAAGTTGAATTGAAGGAGTTGCCTGAAACTTTGAAATATATGTTTTTGGGTGATGATCAGACATTTCCAGTCATTATCAACAAAGGGTTATCTTCTGAGAATGAAAAGAAGTTGAAGGAAGTTCTTATAGAGCATAAGACTGCTTTGGGTTGGTCCATTTCTGACCTCAAAGGTATAAGTCCCTCATTCTGCACGCACAAGATTCTCATGGAGAATGACATCAAACCTGTCAGGCAGCCTCAAAGGCGATTGAATCCTATGATGAAAGAAGTAGTGAGGAAGGAGGTTGTTAAACTCCTTGATGCAGGTATGATTTACCCAATTTCTGATGCTGCTTGGATGAGCCCTATACAAACAGTGCCAAAGAAAGGAGGTGTCACTGTGGTGAAGAATGATAAGAATGAATTGATTCCGACCAGGACAGTTACAGGTTGGAGAATGTGTGTTGACTATAGGCGGCTAAATGAAGCCACAAGGAAGGATCACTTCCCTTTTCCTTTTGTTGATCAGATGCTGGAAAGACTGGCAGGCCATGCTTATTATTGTTTTCTTGATGGGTATAGTGGCTACAATCAAATTCCTGTGGCGCCTGAGGATCAAGAGAAGACAGCTTTCACATGTCCTTTTGGTGTCTTTGCCTATAGGAGGATGCCTTTTGGCTTATGCAATGCACCTGCTACTTTTCAGAGGTGTATGTTGTCGATTTTTTCTGATATGGTGGAGAAGCATCTGGAGGTGTTCATGGATGACTTCTCCGTTTTTGGCTCGTGCTTTGATTTTTGCTTGGACAACCTGTCCAAAGTCTTAAAAAGATGCCAAAAGACGAATCTGGTTCTCAATTGGGAGAAGTGTCACTTCATGGTTCAGGAGGGAATTGTACTTGGCCACAAAATTTCAAAGAATGGCATTGAGGTGGATAAGGCCAAGTTGATGCTTATTGAAAAACTTCCTCCTCCAGTTAATGTTAATGGAGTGAGAAGTTTCCTTGGTCACACTGGTTTCTATAGAAGGTTCATCAAGGACTTCTCGAAAATTGCAAGGCCATTGAGTCAGCTTTTGATGAAGGAGAATGAGTTTAATTTTGATAAAGCATGTCTCACTGCTTTTAATGTGCTGAAAGAAAAGCTTACCACTGCTCCTATTCTTATGGCCCCAGATTGGAGTTTACCGTTCGAGCTGATGTGTGATGCGAGTGACTATGCTATTGGTGCGGTTCTTGGCCAAAGGAAGGATAAATTGCTGCATGTAATCTCTTATGCTAGCAAGGTTCTGAATGAGGCTCAAGTAAATTATGCAACAACTAAGAAGGAGATGCTCGTTGTAGTATATGCTCTTGACAAATTCTGGTCTTATCTTCTTGGTGCAAAGATAATTGTTTTTACTGACCATGCTGCTATTAAATTTCTTTTGACTAAGCAGGATGCGAAGCCACGGTTGCTGAGGTGGATGCTTTTGTTCCAATAGTTCGATTTGGAGATTAAAGACAAGGCAGGTATGGAGAATAAGTTTGCTGATCACTTGTCCAGATTTCAGGAGAAGCACTTGCAAGATAGTTCTGACAAAGAGATCAATGACTCTTTTCCTGATGAGCAGGTGTTGGCTATTGTTATAGAGCCATGGTTTGCTGATTTTGCTAATTTCAGGGTGATCAAGAAATTGCCTCCTAATCTTACAAAGCAACAGCAAAAGAAGTTCCTCCATGATGCAAGAAGATACATATGGGATGATCCCTTTTTGTATTTTCAATGTTCTGATGGTCTCCTTAGAAGATGTGTGCCTGAGTATGAAGTTAGTGAGATTCTGTGGCATTGTCATGACTCTAATTATGGTGGTCATTTTGGAGGAAACAGAACAACCCATAAGGTGTTGCAAAGTGGCTATTATTGGCCAACTCTCTTTAAAGATGCAAGGGCATATGTAGAAAGATGCGACAAATGTCAAAAGACGGGTAACATATCCCGTAAAGATGAAATGCCCTTGAATAGCATAATGGAGATTGAGATCTTTGATTTGTGGGGGATAGATTTCATGGGACCTTTTCCTTCTTCTTATCGCAACAACTACATCTTGGTGGTTGTTGATTATGTGTCCAAATGGGTGGAAGCCGTTGCTCTTCCTACAAATGATGCCAAGATAGTGGTGAATTTTCTGAGGAGGAACATTTTCACAAGGTTCGGTGTGCCGAGAGCGATTATAAGTGATGGAGGCACCCATTTTTGTAACAAGCAATTTGATAATCTGTTAGCAAAATATGGTGTCCGACATAAGGTAGCTACACCTTATCATCCTCAAACCAGTGGTCAAGTGGAGGTTTCTAACAGGGAACTGAAACGGATACTTGAAAAGACAGTTGGGAGATCCTTGGGGGATTGGTCAAAAAAGTTGGATGACGCACTGTGGGCCTACCGCACTGCTTTTAAAACTCCCATAGGCATGTCCCCATATCAGCTGGTATTTGGGAAGTCTTGCCATCTGCCCATGGAGCTAGAGCATAGAGCCTTTTGGGCTGTAAAGTTTTTGAATTTTGATTCCACGGCAGCTTTGGAGAAAAGGAAGCTTCAATTATTGGAACTTGATGAGTTTAGGAACTCTGCTTATGAGAGTGCCAGGATTTACAAAGAGAAAACCAAGAAATGGCATGACAGCAGAATAGTTCACAAGGAGTTTGAACCGGGTCAACAGGTTTTGTTGTACAACTCGCGTCTGAGGTTGTTTCCTGGTAAGCTGAAATCCAGGTGGTCCGGTCCTTTTGTGGTGAAGCAGGTGTTTCCCTATGGTACTGTTGAAATATCACCACTTGATGCTGATACACCATTCAAGGTAAATGGGTCCAGACTGAAATTTTATCATGGAGGACCGGTGTCAAGAGACAGGGAAGTTGTCTCTTTCATATCAACTTGATCTTCAAAGAAGTAACCGTCAGGCTCGTGACGTTAAACACGCGCTAATTGGGAGGCAACCCAATGTAGGTAATCTGTTCATTTCCTAATATTTTATTTTATTTTGCTTTAGCACTAACACTAACAGAAAATTTTAAGTTCGAAAATTGCTGGGCCGCAATCCAGAGAATCGGCGCGATTCCGCGCCAACTGGCGCTATCCCGCGCCGAAAGGTTAAAAAGCTCCAGCTTACGCACCAGAGAAATGGCGCGAACCCACGCCAAGTGGAGCTGGGCCGCGTGGGTGTGGGTTAAGTTGACCGCTGTGTTTTGGCAGCGATTAACCTAACCTCACCCCCCCTTTTTCCTTCTTCTCCCCCCCATTTCCCTCCCCCACGTCCCCACCCCTTTTCCCCATCCCCTTCATTCTTCCTCTCCGTTTCACTTCTCCCTCTTCCCACTTCTTCGCCCCTGCACTGATTCCTTCCTCCCCACCACCCCTTAATTTTTATTTTGTTTTGTTTTCTGGTGTTGTGGCTCTTTCTTTTCCGGTTTATCATCTTCCATGGCACCAAAGGTCTCAAAAACTAAAACTGGGAATACAAGTAAAAAGAGAAAGGGCCCACGTCAGTTAGATGCTAACCGATTTGTTAGCATTGAGGCACATGAGAGGTATTATGACCTCTATGAAGGAAAGAAATTTGTGCCAGAGCGAAGTATAATAGCCACTACCTTTCCCGAAACCTCTGTTATCAAGCAGACCATTACTAGAAGAGGTTGGGAAGAATTGACATCTTATGCTATGCCTGCTTGTGGCGAGATTGTGAAAGAGTTCTGTGCAAATGCAGAGTTGACAGATTTGCACCTGAACAGGGTTTCTTATGTGCGGGGAATTGAGGTTCCCTTCGACATCGCCACCATTGAGTCTTTTCTGTTGACTCACCATCCCGATGGAGCATCCTGCGAATACACTACTCTATACAATAGGATGCAGCCCAGTCCACATGGCTTATATCGGGATGAAGTTCCGCAGCTGGCGGAAATGATCAGACTTGGTATCACTTGCCCTTACACTAAGTGGTTACCGAAAGCACATGGAATTCCAGATAAGTTGATCTTAAAAGACTTGAATGCTGAGTGCCGATTTTGGCACACTTTTATCAATTCCAATGTCCTGCCCTCTACCAACCTCACGGATGTCAATGTTGAGCGGGCAGCCCTACTTTATACTCTCACTGGGACAGAGCGGGTTAATATAGCCTCTGTCATCTCTGATCGCATTTGTTACATGGTGCGAGGCAGTAGGAAGAGGGAGATGTTGGGTTTTGCATCTCTTATCAATAAATTGAGCAGGAGGGCTGGAGTGGATATCCCTTTTGATGTGCTACAGGATGATGATGGCGTATTAGATATCCAGCCTGCTCCTTGGATGAGCTGGGATACATATGTAGAAGCTCGGGCTAAATCTGATGTGGAATTCAATAAACGAGCTGCTGAGGCTGGAGGCAGAATACCTTCTCCTAGAGACCCCCGCATGCCGATACCACCACCAGCACCTCTGCCTGAGGCCCTTGCTACTGCTGGCTTTGCTGCATCTGTTGCTCCACGTGGATATCCTGCTGGATTCGATTTTTATGGCTTACAACAGCAGCTCTCGCGCTTAGCCGTGCAGAATGAGGTTCTGATCATGCAGGGTGAGTACACTCACCGGTTCTTGGAGCACGCCCACCCGAGCATCCCATTCGCTACATTCCAGCCAGTATACCTTGAGGTGCCTCCACCATATGTGTTCCAGCCGTATGCTGCAGCCCCGCCACCTGGAGATGCTCCGGTACCACCACGCCCATTTGACTATTCGGGACCCCCACGCCCTGCTGCTGAGTCCTCTTCCTATGCTGCTAGGAGATTTGTCATAGAGGACGACGACGACGAGGATGATGATGAGTGATTCTCCTTGCTGATGGAGATATTTTTTTTTGTTTTTTTACATCTTGGATTGCCGTTATTGCTGGGGACAGCAATTTTCAAAATCTGGGAATGGAAGTCATGGCTCACGCACTACATCTGCAGAGTGGAATTGCATTGTATATCAGGGGAGATATTTTAACCATTATCAGTTTTTTTTTTAGTAGTTGTTAGTTTTGTCTTAAAAAAAAAATTAAAAAATTAAAAAAATTAAAAAATTTATATAAAAAGCTTGGAAATGTTTTCTTTGTTTTGATAGTCCCAGGTTTAGATGTGCTTCCCTAGTGTTGGTTGATTTCATCATAGGAAGTATGTTATTTGTGAATTTCTAGCATGATGTTGCATAGGCATGAGTAGATTTCATAAATGCGTGTTTGTCTGAATTGTGTGCTAGAATAATTAATGATGCCTGATGCTCTTCGAGAGTCCAACTGGATGCCATAACTGGTGAGGTTTTGAGCCAAACACTGTATTTTATTCTGGAGAGACCTCACAGTTGTAGCAGTCTAGGATTTGTTTTGTTTCTCTGTGATGCATGCATGAATTGAAATGATAAAGGCAAATTTTGTTCTTGTTAGCCATGGCCAGATAGCCTACCTTGATGTTTTCCCTTGTTTAGCCCAGTTGAGCCTGAACCTGTTTGTTCATAATTCCTGCTCATTGCTTAGCATGTTCCATATTGTCTTACCATGGTTGAGATTGAAAGGTGTTGAAAAAAAGAAAAAAAGAAAAAAAGAAAAAAAAAAGAATAAGCAACTGAGGTAAGTTCCATTGAAGCTAAGTAGCTGAAAAGGGAAGAAAAAGAAAATTAGTAAAGTTGGAAAGAAAAATGGCAATAAAAAAGGAATGAACTCTGAGTTGAAAGAACAGTGGAGCTTACATGTAAGTGAGAGTTGACTTGTTTGTAAATAAATATCAGTGTTCAATCTCAACTTGCAATGTTAGCCACTATCCATACATTCCTACCCCTGAGCCAGGCCAAGTTATAACCATATGAAGTCCTTTTGATTTTTTTGTGCATGTGTTAATGTTCCTTGTTTTTAGGAGCTTAAGAATATGACCAAATCTATAGATGTGTTATTGCTGTGGTGGACTGAGTGATTATAATTCCCCTAAACACTTGAGTGTGAGTGTTATATGATTATGTTGGTGAGGGGTATTTAAGTTTGACTCTGACATGTTTTATGAGTTAAAGGCATTGTTAGGAGTTCTTGCTGTGATTCAGTCATGCATAGCATAGTTATCTCTTTGACTGTTTGTGTGATATTGTGCTGGAATATTGTTGATCTTATTGATGTGATTGATTTTTCTATTGCTGGGGACAGCAACATTTAAATCTGGGAATAAATTGATATGTCTCTGGCGTGTGTGGTTTCCAAGCCCAAAAACATTAGGATTTTAGCCATGAAGTAGAGATTTATCTGATGTTTTGCTTTCTATTATCTCAGATTTCTCTTCTCACATTATTTACATGTTTTTTATAGGAAAAAGAAGAAAAACAAAAAGACTTTGAAGAAAGAAAGAGAAATAAAAGAATAAGCTACGAATCCTGGGCTTAGAACCCGAGATCCGGTGCGGGACCGCGCCAAGCGGCGCTGAATCGCGCTGAATGCAGCTCATCTCCGCTCGAAACCAGAGATGCCGCGCGGTGACGCTCCAACCGGCGCAAGCCCGCGCGGGTGTGCGAATTTGAAGTCGCCCGTGGCACTTTGGAGGACAGTGGAAAGTCACGCGAAATATAAAAAAAAAAAAGGCTGAGGGTTTAGGCAATCGGTCGTCAGAACTCAAGGAGCGAAGCGCGTGCGATTCTCGGAAGGAAACTTCATCTCTTCTCTTAGAAATTTCGTAAGAACAATTGATTTTCATCATTTTGTAATGGCCAACATGATTATGGTTGGCTAGTCTCTTTTATTGCGGTTAGGGTCACAGCCCTATGTGAACCCCTAATACAATGGATTGAATTCTTTTACTCGTATATTTAATTATACCTATATATTTTGTCTTTATCTTGAGCGAATTGTTATTGTCTTTATTAGAATTGATCAATCTGATGGTAGAGGATAAATTTGAGAACAGGAACTCGCGGTAGACATATTGGGGTTTTTGATTCTGAAAGGGGATAAAGCGATTTTATATGCATGTCCTAGACATAGGTATTCATATATCACAGATGCTTAAATTACATCGTCATGCTTAATTCATAAAAGGATTACTAAGACATTAGAATTCTGAGTGGGTTAAAGGGTTAGATTACCAAGACATCGGGGTTTAACTATAACTGTTCAGAGCAATAATTTATTTGAGTATATTTTTATAATTATTTATATGAGTTGTTTAAATCAATCCATAGTAGAAGGTGGGGATCATGTGGCATGTGTTCTCTAACTGCAATGCTTTCTCATAATTTACAATCACATTTTAATTTCTTATTTCCAAAACAAAAGAACCAAAAATATTTAAATTAATTTTCAGTTAATATTCAGCAAAATTCTCGGTACTCGTTACAAAAAATCTGATTCCTTATTGCTTAAAAGGATAAATTAATTGGTATTGATAACAATCCCTGTGGAGACGAACTTTACTCATTATTATATTACTTGTGCGATTGGTATACTTGCCAATGAACATCAAGTTTTTGGCGCCGTTGCCGGGGATTGATATTTTAATATTAATTAATTTTGAATTTTAAGATTGTGAATATTTTTATTATTTTTTTATTATTTTAATTTTTGTTGCTGTGCTACTAATCCTTTTTGCTGAGTTGTATGCAAGGCAGCGTTTTTCTAAGGAAAAGTGCACGAATAGCTCAGAGGGATAGAGAAAGAGCACAGGCTACTGCTGCTGCATCCATTGATAGTACAGTGGTGCCATTTGTGATACAAGAGATGGCTGCTCCTAACAACAATGCAGACCCACGCATGAACACCATTCTCACGCCTGTGTTCAACAGGCCCAATGCTGGCATTGTTCCACCTGACCTTGGGAACAATCAATGGGAGCTGAAGTCCAACATCATTCAGTTGGCAGAAAGAGAGAAGTATGGAGGAGAGGATGATGAAGATCCTCACAGATTTGTTGACAGATTCCTGTGAATCTGTGATTCTACCAAGCCTCCACAGTTTACAGATGATGCCATTCGATTGAGACTTTTTCCCTTTGCTGTTACGGGAAAAGCTCTAGATTGGATGGAGAGACAACCTGCCGAAAGTATCATTACTTGGGATAATCTGTCTGAAAAATTCTTTGCAGAGTTCTTTCCCATGGAGAAGTATAATAACATGGTGAATGACATTACATCGTTCAAGCAACATCTGGGAGAGACAATATGTGCTGCATGGAATAGATTTAAGGCGCTCATGAGAAAGGTTCCTCATTATAACCTATCTCAAGGCGATCAGGTGAGAATTTTCTTTAATGGGTGTCTGCCTGAAACTAAATTGGTGGTGAATACTGCTGCAGGAGGTTCTTTGGGAGATAAATTAGCTTCTGAGTCTTACCAGTTGATTGATAAATTGGCAAAGAATGAGAATGAAACAAGTACAAGGATGGGTAAAAGAGGAGTGGTGCCATTGAATGATCAGGATGCTGTTTTGGCTGAGCAGAAATTACTATCTCAACAAATGTCTAATTTGAATGCTAAATTTGAGAGGCTGCAGTTGTCAAAAGTTCAGGCCAGTGCTGTTGGTGTTGAATGTGAATTCTGCCATGAGAATCATGATTCTAATGCTTGTCCAACACTGATGTCTTCAGATTCTTCCCAACAACTGCAAGTAAATGGTGTTTGGTATGACCAGCGTCCTAATCAGCAAAATGTTCAAAGAAATCAAAGCTATTCTGCTGGCGGTAACAACTATCAGAGGCGGAATTATCAAGGCACGGGATTGGATATGAAGTCTGACAACTATTTGAAGCCACCTCCTCTTCCACAAAAGGAGCCTTCAGATTTGGAAAGGTTAGTTGGTTCTTTGGCGCAAAATACAAATGCTTTTATGGAGGAGAGTAGAGCCAATCAAAGAACTACCAATGCTTTCATTGAGGAAAGTAGAGCTGATGCCAGGAACACTAAAGCTTCCATAAAGAACCTGGAAAATCAGATTGGGCAGCTGGCTCAACAATTGTCTGACAGAGCACCAGGCACATTTCCTGGCAATACTGTTACCAATCCAAAGGAGGGGTGTATGGCAATAACCATCAGGAGTGGTAAAGTGTTATCACCACCAGAAAAGCCGATAGTTGAAGTGGTTGCTGAGGAGAAAAATGAAGAGGTTGATAACTCTGAGAAAGACACTGATAATTCTCCTGAAGTAGTGAAACCCCTTGATGAGGCTGGCAAAGAAAAAGAGCAACCGGTAATGGTAGAAAAGAAAAAGTTTGAATTGAGCCCGGAGTATCTTGAAAAGATGGCCCCTTATCCTGGCAGATTTAAGCCAGAGTTGAAAAAGAAGCACTATGACAGGTTCCTTGATATCTTCAAGAAGCTGCATATCAACATTCCGTTTGCAGAAGCATTGGCTGGCATGCCAAATTATGCTAAATTCATGAAGGATCTCCTGTCCAAAAAGCATTGGCTGGCATTAGGGTTTTTGATTCTGAAAGGGGATAAAGCGATTTTATATGCATGTCCTAGACATAGGTATTCATATATCATAGATGCTTAAATTACATCGTCATGCTTAATTCATAAAAGGATTACTAAGACATTAGAATTCTGAGTGGGTTAAAGGGTTAGATTACCAAGACATTGGGGTTTAACTATAACTGTTCAGAGAAATAATTTATTTGAGTATATTTTTATAATTATTTATATGAGTTGTTTAAATCAATCCATAGTAGAAGGTGGGGATCATGTGGCATGTGTTCTCTAACTACAATGCTTTCTCATAATTTACAATCACATTTTAATTTCTTATTTCCAAAACAAAAGAACCAAAAATATTTAAATTAATTTTCAGTTAATATTCAAAAAAATTCTCGGTACTCGTTACAAAAAATCTGATTCCTTATTGCTTAAAAGGATAAATTAATTGGTATTGATAACAATCCCTGTGGAGACGAACTTTACTCATTATTATATTACTTGTGCGATTGGTATACTTGCCAATGAACATCAGCAGGACGAACACACAAAAGATAGACGAGTCTTCAAGCAAGAGGAGAGAGCCAATAGAATTCAAGTTGCCCAGAAAATTAGAAATGAATGAAATCTGACTTATGGATGCAAAGATAAAAATATATACAAGTGTAACCGTTGGGCGAGAAAATGAAAGGCCATAGCAGAGCTGAAGGGTCAATGGTATAAAGGTAATCTCGCAAGGCACACATTAAAAGCATGCCATCATGACCTGCAAAAAGCTAGGGCAGCTCACGCTCCACAATGCATGAACTACCAATCAATAAGCGGCGCATGGGGAAAGTGTAACTGTCAAGTACCTGGCAAAGGTGGAGAGTTATGTCGAGATAACAGGCTCAGACCTCCGTATTAAGTTGACCTATGTGCCTTTGTGAGGATGGCCATGAAAAGAACGTTTGCAACAAAGCTACAAATTAAAACCAACGTCTAAGACAAAGTCGACCCAGCGACGGCCATAGTCACTCAATATCACAAATAAGATCGCCTCGACACACACCTCAAAACCTTGCCTAGGCCAAACTTATACCTCAAATGGCTTAAAGCACGAATATATCCCGAATAAGAGGAGAAACAAAGACAAGCGATCGTCCATCCAAGCCAAATATAAGGCTGAGATGGAAAGATGAAATTGCCTCAGAATCTAAATGTGGACTCAAGATAATACCTCGGCATAACCGACGTATTAGTTAAACTTCTACACCCCGACAGTCCGAGCTTCCGAACTGCCGAGCTCAGGGGCAACTATTATGGATTGGATCCATATCTCAACCACATATCCGATAGGAGATCAGAATCTGTCTCAATCTTTTCACAACAACATAATCCAAGGAGGATTAAGGAATAAGATCCTTATCCCCAACAAATAAGGCAGTTACCATATTAATCAAGGAAGATCTAAAGCCCAAATTCAAAAAGGTAAATCCTATAAATAAGAGGTTAAAGACCCCATATGTACACACTTTTGACCTATTTACTATTACTGTCAATACTGTGCACACACCTACGTCTTGGCTACACGCCTATTGCTAGTGCACAGTGATTGGTACATTAGCTTTACGCCAATAAGATATCTATCTCATAGATATCTCTGAGTGCATACTTTTATGGTATAGATCAACGGTTCATCATAATTGAACTGAACAATGGTTTTAATGTCTTATATTGTAGAAGATAATTTTATCTCATACAATATCCTATAACACGAGAAATATTAAACTCTATTTTTTTAGTAAAAATAAGGTTTCGCTTTTTCTGCAGATAAGTTATCTGCAGTAAGCCCAATACGACATCATTTTGGAGCAGAAATCATGGTGTTTTTGTAATTTTATTTTATTTCAAGGTTATAATAGTCTTTATCTTTATAATTTTTTAAGATTTCAATACCAAAACGGTATCGTTTTAAGAATAAATGCAGATAACTTATCTGCATTTACTACCGAAACATTTTTCCCTAAAAAAAAAATGAGATGAACTTTGCATTAATTTATTTCACGTGTTAGAAGTGCGCACATGTAGGCTAATAAGTTTTGTCCTCTGTGAGACAGGCTAAACCTTTTACATCTGTATATAACGTGGGTAGTGGTGGTTTTCTTTTCATGCCTTCTCCCTATCTTGAACTTTTACGCACCCCTGTCGAAGTCAAGTTTAAAATAAAAATAAAAAGCACAAGAACCTTTAATTGCAGATAATACAAAAGGGAAAGAAAATTTAAAAATGCATCAAAAAGAACATATGGGAAAGACTTTTTTTTTTCCTTCTCTTTCTAGTACAAAATGATACTACCCACTACCCTTTTGCAATATGGTCGAAATTGCACTCCATGAAGCCAAAGGACATTACTTTTCAGGCTATAGAATATGCTAATTTAATCTTCACCTCCCGGTTCCCTCCTTTCAAGAATAATTATATGTTCGACCCTTTGGGTTGCCAAAAGATAATTGTCTGCATAAGCAGACTTGAATAATATGCTGTTAATTTCATAAACAGTCAATCATCCAGTACCTAGGCAAAATGCTCGTAGTTGTTGTCATTCATAAAGAGTTTTTTTTTTTTTTTAAATGAAAATTTAGTCCTTTCAGAAAACAAACTTTGTACTCTGAGGCCCAAAATATTGAACTGTCGATTGTCATTATTGCGCAAGAAACATCCAGCATCTTTATATTTAAATACAAATTGCATTATTGTAAAAGTTATAAACTGGTCATCAGCGTCGACGATGCAAGTGGCTTTACAAAGTTTTATTTAGTTTCAAATTTTCAATGAGAATAAAACAAAAGATTATTTGGTAACCTCCTAATCATTCTTTATTTATTTTTATATATATTTTATTCTTTAAATTTAAAATAAAAGACTAAACCTCTTTTTTTCTTTTAACTCCAAATTCCTATATAGCGGGGGGGGGGGGGGGGGGGGGGGGGGGGGGATTTTTAGAGAGCTATTTAAAATGATAGAAATAAAATAAAATTTTATCATATCACCTTCCAAATACTTCCTACTCAGTTGTATAAATATTTTATAAAATTTTATAAGAATTATATTGTAGAAAAAATGATTGTGTAATGTTATAGAAATTCGTTTTGCGTGCCATAATTTTTTTTTGCTTCAAAAAGTGAACCCCACAAAATATTGTGTAGAAAACTTTCTTGTGTCATATTAAATGATAAATACGAACCCCTATTTTATAACTCCTAATTTAGAGGGAGGGGAGGGGGGAATTAACATTCCCTTGCAAACCCCTCCATCACTCAACCAATATTAAAGTCTCGAACCCCGCAGCAAAAAGTCAAAAACAGAACCACGTGGGATTATACGACGAAATAACGTGAGGGAAAAATATAAGGCTAAAAGGAGGAATAAAAAGAAAATGATATCATGAACATTTGAATCAGTGCTAGCTTGTTAAGCGAAAAATCAGTAACATGGTTTTTTGTGGCCCAAAAAAATGAGATCTGTGTCTGAATTTTGTTTAAAAAGTTAATTAGATATGCAATAATTGATTAGATCCGTCAACAAGAATAACTTAAAAATTCTTAAATACAGAAAAATTATATGGCTTTGATCTCACCATAAAGTGTTACAAAAATAGTCTAACGACACAGATTCAATTTCCATTCCACTTGCATGCTTTTAGATTAATCCAACAGAAAATTGAGACATGATGTAGGGCTTCGAAATTAATTCTTCCCTCCTTACCTGCAGTCAAACAATTGTTATGAGCTCGTCTTCGGACATGCTCCTGCAGATTTAGCAAATGGACGGTTTCGTGACAGCCTACCCACCATGTGTTCGACAAACAGACGGGCGTGACTAAATTTTCTGAATTTGAAAATGGTTGGATCTAAATTACAAAAAACATACCAATTGATGCAAATAGAACAAAAATATCTTTATAATTAATGTCATTGTAATGCATCTGCAGTTCTCACCCCAGCCTAAATAAATAAATAGCAAGCATACAATTCAAACTTTTCTCATCGAAAAGAGACTACCCTTTTTCAACCGTAATCAACAACGGCTTACACTGATATTTATATATGACCTCCCAAGGAAAGATAATTGACAGGAATCGAACAGCACCCAGTCTGCAAAAGTTTCAAGGGCATACATGTATTCCATAAGTCATGGAATTCAGGAATTATATTTTCTCCCAACCCAAAGAAGATCCAGTTGAAAATGATTCTTCAATGAATTTTGGTTTTGACAAGCAAATGCTATGAGCTCTTTTATGCCAAAGATAAACGATGAATGAATAAGGAAAGAAATTTGACAGTTAACACTGGCATATTAGAAACAGTACTAGTTATCGTAATTAATGCATGCTAAAATATTTGACATAACTACCTTACCCTTAATTTAACACATACAAAACAGAAAGAGAGGTTATGGATGCCAAACCTAGTTTTCCTTCTAAACGGCTGATATGAATCATTGAGACATCAGACTCCACGATTGGGGCAGACATTAGCAAAGTGAGATGGATCACCACAGACAAAGCACCTTCTACCAGAAATAGGATCACCAGTGGCTGACACAAAAGTCGTGTTAGCAGCTTGAGGTCCATTCCGTCTACCTCTACCACGAGATCCACGACCACCATTTCGGCTAGGGTTGGATGCTGGAATACTATTTGAACGTGTAAAACTTCTACCTCCAGTGCCATCATTGAGGCTATCCTCCCATCTGTACCAGAGGAGATAAGACTTACATAAACAAATAACTATCTCAAAACAATGCCATATGTTTTGTTTCTCCAAACTGCTTGAGACATCATCCATTACATGACTGAAAACAGAGTTGGTGCCTCTTCAAAAATTAGATTGTCAAATTACATAATGGAGGTCATAATTAAATCCAAATTTATAAATGTCAACTTGTACTATTTGCGGTTGAAAAGCAACCAAGGGAAAAGAGGATGGCAGGTTAATCATTCTGTTGTCTAATTCTGTTGTCTAGACATTATTAAGTGTCAACGATATGATAGTTAACTACAAACAACAATTTTGGCATAGATAATCCCATGCCAGTCCCCCGCCCTCCTTGAAAACAAGAAAAACTCCCCAAATAAAGAACTTTGCACACACTAAAAAACAAAGTCAAGAGAACTCATTATTGAAATTCTTCTTATTTCTGGCACTCCTAACATATAATTATATCACAAAAAGCTTATTTATAATCAAATACACTAAAGAAGAACACAAGTTCCCGTACACAAAGAAGTTGCACTCCTGTGATTGACATGAGTAGAACTTCCTTCCTCTGTTAGTTGCTGTATTTGCAGTTCGCAAAACACATGGTGTTCCGCATGAACTGCATGAAACAGAAGCTTCTCCTGCATCAGTTGAAAGGTTTATAAGATGCATTGCTTTAAATTTCAATTTTGACAGCAGCTACAAATGACAACCACAAAATCCATGAAGAGCAAGAATTTCTAAGATGATGACACAAGTTAAGAAGCTTCCTTTTTTTCCAGAATATGTCAGTTCTCACTTTTAACATGCTAACAAAAAATATACATACGAACAAAAATCATAATGTGAGCTAGAGTAGCAATGACATATAGAAATAAGTGAATCAATAAATTAACATTTTGTGCAACATTATTATATTCATAGCACATCAATTATCATCTATAACATGGGTTGGCTAGGTTTGGACAGATTTCTTTCTAGGGCATGCAAGGCTTGATCACCGAAACCCCGTAAGGTAATTAAAGGGAAAACACAGATGCACAAAAGCTCCCCATCTTTGGGTAGATAAGGGAGATAACCAAATGCATTCTTACTCCTGCATTTTTTCAAAAAGGCTATTTCCTAGATTTGAACCCGTGACCCTGCATTCACAAAGTAGCAATCTTACCGTTGCTCCAAAGCTAGACCAAGAAGACAATGTATGTTAAAAACAAAATATGAAGTAAGAAATCTGGAGAAAGAAGTGACGAAAAGGAATGATAGGAAATTAGGAACCTCTAACTCAACACAATTATGGAGCAAGAACACACTTATACAACATTAAACTCTCTGGTTAAACCAACTAGGAGAAAATAATACATCAGTACTTGATTTCAAAATTCATACACATGCATTAGGGAGGCATGTCTCTCCTCTTATTCTCCTAACTTCCTTCCTCCTTTTCCTATGTATTTCAGCCTTCTTTATTTAGTTTCATAATTCCCACAACAACTTCTGCAGCAGTTACATTATAGCAGTTACATTCCTACAATAACTTCTCTCAATTCCTACGATAACTTCTACGGCAGTTACATTACAATAGTTACAACCTTGCAATAACTTCTACATTTGTTTTTTTACCCACTACGGCAGTTATCTCATAACTATCCTTCCCCAAACTTTTCTTCTTCTGAATGGTTTATGCCAGGCAACTGAGGGGCTTTGATCCCTTGTGATTCCTCCTAGAATAGGCTCTAGTGATGAGGGGTTTCTGTTGTCTAACAAGGAAAAAATATGAGATAAGTAGTACTGGTTCTACCAAATGTCTAAAATACAAAAAGGGGAATAAGGAGACTGACAAATGGAAAAGACCAAAAAAAAACATTGCTGAATCAAAGATTAATATAGTTTCCCAAACCTAGATTTGTTAGAAAGCAATTGTGTCTCCACTCTCTGCACTTAACATGGTTTGACCTACTACTGGCTACAACAAACAATAGGCCAACATCCACGGAAAAAATAGAAAATTCACTGTGATAAATGAAGATTACTGCCATGCAACTAACTCTTCTAAATGCTTAAGCTATTAGGTGAAGAAAGATGAATGGTTTTATATTTTATATTAAATTTCTAACATGCCCCTTCGTACAAGAGCTCATTAGCTTCAAAACTACTGGGTTCTTTGTCTGCTAAGAAACTTCACAATTAAATATTTAGTAGAAGAATGAGGGCAGCAAGGATCGAACTCTTCACCAATTGGTCACAAAGATTTCGATACCATATCATACAACCAATTCTCTCAAAAGCTTAAGCTATTAGATGAAGGTAGATGAATAGTTTTATATTTTATATTTATATTTTTAACAATTATCATGATTAGCTGCTCAGCATGAAAATCCAAAACCCAATACAACCTAATGCTCATTGTATAACTACGCATTGTATATCGCAGGGAAGAGCTTTCGAGTTATATCACATGTCAGCCCAAGCCCAGAGAATTAATACAGACCACTTTACTACAACTCTCTAATCCATCCACAGAATCCAAAATCAATATTTGCTATCACACACTACAAAATCAGCATCTCCACGATTGACTATCACTGCTTGCTCATATCCCTATGGCAAAACTACAAAATCCAAGAAATACATTTTTTATTTCTCTAGACTATCTAAACTGGTACGGAATTTTAAAAATTCCAAAGACCTTACCACTATGTTGACTCATTCCACGATGTCGGGCATTCCTGGACTGTGAAGTCAGTGAAGGACAATCATTAGAAGAATGTCCTGTTTCTTGACAGTTCATACAAACTCCTTGCCTTGGGTTGGTATGGTGGGCATTGCTGGTTGGTGCAGTTGATCCTCGAGCTCTTGCTGGAAAACATGGTAAGGTATAATCACAGAATTCCAATATTTGTTCATGAAAACAATGGGATTGGCAGCAAACAGGTTAAAGAAGGTTTCCTGTTCTGTCAATGACTTTTGAACATAAAATTTTCTAAAATATATTTTATGTTGAATATCAAAAGAAAGGAAAAAGAACAAGGATAAATCCTTTTTTAAAGACAGTAAAAAAAAAATGCATAAAATAAATGTTAATATCTCCTAAACATGCTTGAATAGTTGAATGTCATTAATCAAATTACGGAATCCGTCATATACACATAGGTTATCTCATACGAGTATATTTTTGCATTAAATGCTTACAAAAAATGTTCAACTTAACTGCAGTCTGCATAGAACCAGTAATTCATATGAAACAATAGGTACCATCTAACTATACTTTTAAAAGTGTTTCCAATAACTACTTAGCCATTCAAACAAACCTGGCATGCGAGTGCCAGTGCCACATATTTCTGTCAACTGGGTAAGAATCTCATCACAGCCACCAATGCAACCTATCAGAACACATGTATTTATACACCATAAGTGTTTCAACAAAAAAGGGTTTGAGTAGTCATCATATGTTCATGAATGAACTAACATGTTAAAGAACCAACATTAAAAAAATCCTTTTTCATATATTTTTTTTGTTTCCGTTTGTTTGTTTGGCAGATATTAAAAGGTGAAATTAGCTTAAAATAAATTGATCTTGCTGATCAAGCAGACTTACAAGAATTTTTTTACCAGATTAGATTTTAAAGAATGCAATGCTCCATGCATGTCTTTAAAGAGTTGGGAAAGGAGTCTTGCAAAAGTAAAAATATCAAGAAAATTCATCATAAAAAGGAGGTGCACCTACCCAAATGGTTTACGCTATAGTTTGGTGGTATTTCCAGCTGCCGAAATTTGAATTGAATAAGGTAAACAGGACCTATAATATTTTATACAAAATGAGATTAAAATAATATCTAAAACAAGACACAGAACCAAGATCACTAAAACAGATAAATTAAAGAATACTGTTCAGAGAGAGAAGAAAGAAAAGCATGTGCTGAAAACAATGTATTTAAACTACACCACAGACTCGATATTTATATAATAAATGTAATAAAACAAGATACAAGTATCCTAATTACCGACTTTACATGATACAATAAACCTAGACATTTACATAATAATACACATTTCCAATTCAGAGAGAGAGAGACATTCTGAGAAAGAAACCTATTCTTGATCAAGCACTATTCTGACAGAGAACAGATATATATAGATGATACAAAAGGAAGCTTAAATAGGAAGCTTCTAGATCTAACTAACTACAGTTAAATACACAATATAACATACCCTAGGTAATCTGTTAGAAGCCAGCTGTACAATGATGACTGAATACAAACGATAACAGAAAGCCAACTAATATTCTGAAGTCAACATGCTATACACTCCACTACTGTATTACTTCACCAACTTCCAAAAACAAATAAACAAGTGTTGTACCCTAATCGAAACACAATCATGAACAAAAATATGGAAACAACTCAAGAGAATAAGAACATTACTAAAATTCGAGCTTAAACAAATTGTCAGAGTATTTGAAAATATCATATAATATCTTTGATTATATTTTAAAATAGTTTAGAGTATCCTAAATAATCTCTTGGAATAGTTTCCCTATTTCCTTATATTTTAAGATTTGCTTCCTAATTTTAGGATTCCCCTACTTAGTATCATCAATAGGTCTTATTACTTTGTCTTTTATATCACATCGTAACACATAATAGTCAATATTTATTCAGTCTATCCTTCCTCTTTCTATACCTAAATCCCTAATTCCAACACAAATAAATTTCAATATTTCTCATGATGAATAAAAGATTGAAAAGGAATATGAATAACCTATCAGAAATACCATAGTGACATCAAACAGTAAATATCTATAAAATTTAGGAGGGGTGAATGAGCAAATTCTAGTTCTAGACAATAAAATTGTGTCGCTTTAAGTGCTCACAGTCTTAAAATCCAAGGCCTTTTTTTTTCATTAAAAATAAAGTGGGAAAAAAACCCAAAATCACGCATTGGCATGAAAGCCAATGATGTATCTTTCTTTCTTTTTTTCAGTAAGAAGCTACTGATGCATTTAATACTAACTGTTGAGTCACAAACCAGGAGTACAAAAGTTGCAAGTATTGGTGGTCACAGCCGCTTCTGCTACGGATCCAGGGAGCCAGACAACATTCCTACACTGTTCATCCACAGAGGTCAAACTTATTTTAGTGCCAGTCAGTTTAGGCCTAGAGAAAGAGAGGGTACAACAAGGGATAAACTACACAGAACATTCAAAATTAGTTATCTATCTGAATGAGTGCTCAACTAGTTGCTCTTGAGTGATGACTACTTCAAAAAGAATTTGCGAATTTATATACAAGAGCCGAGGCCACAAAGACAACAGAATTTGCTTTAAAGCCTTCCAATAAAAGGGACCCAAACTTAAAGGAGTTCAAATGGTTCTTCATTAAAGAGATATGTATGAGAGAACAATTTAGCATAGCATTAGTTAGATCTTGAAAGGAGTCAAGAGTCAAGACATATAGATTGGGATATTAAATCTGAAATTAAGTTCTTTAGGGTATGGGAAAGGAAATGATATTCAAAATACTATCATTACCATGAACAGGTAATGGAGTCATAAGACTATGTATCTTAAGTAAAAACTAATCAAAGTTAATGAGCGTAAACAGTTATGCAGACTAACTGAAATGTACCAGATGATTAATTTCTCTCTAGGGAACATTGTCCACAACTTATAAAATTCAAAAGACACTGCAAGTGTTATACAAGCACAACAAAGTTTTATAAGATTTGGAAGGAGAAAGAAAGGAAAAACTTTACGGCACTATGCTGTTTTTACAGTTCTTTGGTGCATATTGTTGAAGTATGATGCTAGTATTTCCACAGATGCTTTGCTATCCTTACTACTGTTACAAGATAGGATCGTTTTTAGGGCTTCTATTTGATGCAGTGCCCATGGCTTCTTTGAGGGAGGCTCCATATCAGATTGGAGACCAGTACTGCATTAAATTGGCTTTGTTTATTGTCCTTGTTCTCTCTCTCTCATTTTCATCGTCATTGCTAAGAGGAATTCTTACCCTCATTTTTTACTTGTTCTTATTCTTTTTAATCAAATAATATTTCTTATTTCATCCTGCCATTGGGGAGGGAGGAGCATGACATATTGGCAACTCAAAGGATAGATAAGTTGTAACTTTCATTTACAAAGTGTAAAAAACCAATTCAACCCAAAAGCTTAAGTTGTTAGGTGATGGCCTCTTTAATGGTTTATATTATACTCTAACACGTCCCCTCACAAGAGAGCCTATTAGACTTGAAAGGTGGACAATGCACAGGCCCACTTACCTGTACTAAGAAAATTCCACAAAGAAGATGGGGGGCAGCGAGAATCGAACTCAGAACACGAGACTCTGATACCATATAAAGAACCAATTCAACCCAAAAGCTTAAGCTGATAGATGAGGGCCTCTTTAATGGTTTTATATATATACTCTAACACAGAGCAATTAACAGGCAACTGAAAAAACAAGAAAACCAACCTGAGGAAAACCCAAACATCCAACCATAAAATTGCCGTCCTGGTAAATGAAATATAAAAAATTAGATTAGATAATAGGTGCTTCCTATATTCCTTACAAAATTCTAAATTACACAAAACAAGAAGACAATATCAAGATTATGATTAGGTATGCCCTCAAACACATGAGAAAATACACACCCAAAATCCAAGGAGATATCATTAAATGCTTAAACTTACATCAACTAGATAAACCTACTTTGTCTTTTCTTTTTCTGTTTCATGCTCCAATCCATAAAATCATTCATTAACAAAATCCTAACTTCGACAACTACATTCC
Source organism: Gastrolobium bilobum (assembly GCF_033153095.1). NCBI lineage: Eukaryota > Viridiplantae > Streptophyta > Magnoliopsida > Fabales > Fabaceae > Gastrolobium > Gastrolobium bilobum. The sequence continues at coordinate 67,583 of NW_026898525.1, forward strand.
TCCCATGTTCACATTGTAGTTGATTAACTGCCACATGACGCATCATGAACGGCACATAATTGAGCCTTTTTTTGATTCCAAAATAACATATAACTCACGAGAAAAAAAAATCACCGCCAAAATCTCCGAAGTTTATCAAATGCTATCATTTCCTTGGTAGGGAACCACAACTACCTAAAACACATACTCGATTTTTCTTTAGCACCATGTCTGATTCATGGCAAAGTCCACATTGCCGAACAACTTCTCCAGTTGCATGCAGCTCCTCACCGCCAGACCTATTAGATCTGCAAGAATGGTTGAAGATCCATTAACATTTTACATAAGGAATCCATGAGGCTGGAGGTATGGGGGATAATCACCTTTCAAAAAATATTGCCATGGCTTCTAGAAGTTTCACTTTGTTCAATCTTGTCTGCATATATTTACAGTTTATCAGCCATTGAAGTTCACAATCTCCAAAACCACGTAAACTTATTCAGATAAATTACATGCAACCAAAAAGGCGGATCGAATGGAGAACATATTTATGTGAATAATAAATTGAGTGCCAATAACTTTCTTGCGTGCATTTTCTTACCAAAAGAAAAATTATGTCAATGCAAAAGATCACTATATTTGAAATTGTAATTTTGCCCATAATCCCTCCTGCAGAAATGCCAAGACTAGTGGAGAAAAGCCACAAGCCCAGTTTGTTGCAGGAAGCATCAAGACAGTTGGTCTACCCTAACCAAGAAAGATAGATGAACACACAGCACATCCTGATCTACCAAATGATATCAAAGGGAGTTATAATAGTTCAGAAAGGATCAGATACAACATTAACAATGTATTGATATAATACTTAAACTTAACAGAAATATTTAATAGTTGACAATGTTCCCATCTATAGATGGTTAAAATTACTGCTTACAAAATTATTACACTCAACTCACCATGATAGTTCCTATTTCCTACAGTTTTAGCATCAAACTCAAGGCACTAAGCTGTTCTCATTATCATTGGATGGTGATAACGGGCTACTCAATCGGCCTGCCTGAGGTTTGTTCCCATGTGGTCTCATTAGAAAAAAACTCAACATCATCAATACATGGTCAAAGTAGGTGGGATCATGACTTGTGTTCTGTTAACAAAGGCTACTCATTTGTCTTTTTCACTTGCGACCCTATTGTTGCTTGTAAAGAGGAACAAGATTTGTAAAACAAAATTGCAAGAAAAGAGAACATATAATTACAATAAGCAGAAGCATATAGAGATTGAATCGTTGTCATTGAGATATTCACAATAGGAGAAGAAATATATCTTGAAGCAAGAATAAATTTAACTTGAAAAGTAGGATTGTATTATGTGAAAATTGTTAACTACAAATGAACAGGAGCTCTCTATTTATAGAGACTGAATGACCTAATGGGCTAAGCCTAAAGAAGATTCTAGAATGAAAAATAAATAATTACAATACAATTATTTATAACACTCCCCCTTAAGCTGAGGAACAGATATTCATCATTCCCAGCTTGTTAGTAAGCTCTTGAAATCCATCTGAGGGAAGTACCTTTGTCAGAATATCAGCTAATTGACACCTAGAAGGAATGTATGGAGTGGCGATCAACCCGCTATCCAATTTCTCTTTGATGAAATGACGGTCAACCTCAATATGCTTAGTCCGATCATGTTGAACTGGATTATGAGCTATACAAATGGCTGACTTATTATCACAAAATAGCTTCATAGGTCCTTCATATCTTATTTTAAGATCATCAAGTATAATCTTCAACCACAATAATTCACAAATGCCTTAAGCCATAGCTCGAAATTCAGCCTCAACACTTGACCTGACAACCACATCCTGTTTCTTACTCCTCCATGTCACTAAGTTACCACAAAGGAACATACAATAACCAGTAGTAGATCGACGGTCAATCACTGATCCAGCATCATCGGCATCAGTATAAACTTCTAAAGAGAGATTGCCATCACGCCGGAATAACAATCCTTTACCAGGAGTGGCTTTAAGGTACTAAAGAATTCTCTCTACTACTTGCATGTGTTTTTCTTTTGGATTATGCATGAACTGACTTACAATACTAACAGCATAAACTATGTCTGGTCTAGTATGAGCCAAATATATCAGTCTCTCAACTAGCCGCTGATATTGTCCTTTATCAACTGGAGGACTCTCCTCTTCATAACCAATCTTGTGATTCTGCTCAATAGGAGTACTAGATGGTTTACACCCAAGTTTTCATACTTCTTTGAGAAGATCCGGGACATATTTTCTCTGACTAATAAAAATTCCTTCCTTTGAATGAGCTACCTCTATCCCTAGGAAATATTTCAATCTCCCAAGGTCTTTAATCTCAAATTCAGAGGCTAGTGGTGCTTGTAGAACATGTCTCTCCGCAATATCATCCCCTGTTATAATAATGTCATCAACATACACAAGGAGCACAGTAAGCTTCCCATCTTGGGAGTGCTTGAAGAAAAGTGTGTGGTCTCCTTGACTCTGTTTGTATCCTAAGGTCATCATAACCTTAGTAAACCTCTCAAACTAAGTACGAGGAGACTGCTTCAATCCATACAAGGCCTTCTTTAACCTACAAACTTTATTTTCTCCATCCATAAAGACAAAACAAGGCGAGATTTCCATGTAAACTTCTAATTCACCATTAAGGAAAACATTCTTCACATCAAATTGATTTATATCCCAGTTGTGATAGGCAGCAAGGGACAACAAGGCTCTCACAGTATTCATCTTTGCAACTGGGGCAAAAGTTTCTTCATAATCAATGCTATAGATCTGATTGTAACCCTTGGCGACTAATCGAGCCTTATATCTCTCAAGAGTACCATCAGAATTGTACTTTAGGGCATAAGCCCATCTGCACCCTATTAGAATAGTTGTAAAAATAGTTCAGTATATATATAGTCCCACATCGTATGAGCTCAACCTATTAGGTCTTTTAGTCTCTTTAAATAGAGAGCTCTTGTACATTGTAATACACTATGATTATTCAATATACAATTATTCTTTAATCTCAAGTTGGTATTAGAGCTTTTTCGCTCTGGGGATCCGCTTCCGCTAAAACCCTAAGCCCACTGCTTAGGTGTTCTCTTCTACTTTGCCGTGCATTCTTCCGGCGAGTTTTTCTCTAAGCCGTGTGCTCTCCGGCTTGTTTCTTCAACTGTCAGAACCACTTCCCGCCGCCAACAACCGCCGCTCGTCACTGTTCAGGCCACCGGAGCACTGTTCCAGCGAGTTTTCAGCCCAGACTACCTGCGATCAGGACCGTCTCATCCCAGCGACCAGTTCTGTGGTGGTCCGACCACCGTCGCGTCAGCCACGCGCCTCCACGCGCCGTTCTTCTCCTCTGCGCGTGGTGCTCACGCGCCACCTTCAACCGGCGCGTGTGCACTGTTCCGGTAGATTTTTCCGGCCGTTCTTGGACAGAACTTCTCGCCTTCTTCTCCTCTTTCTGGATCTGTGCTTGGTTCTTTGTGGGTCTCACTTTAGACACGTGGTTCTCCTTGATTGGATATCGTTTGCCTTCGTTTACGGCTTTTATATTCTGTTTTTAAATGGCAGCAGCGTCCACTGATCTCTCGGAGGTTAACTCTCCTTGTCCTCCTGTCAAAACTTCCTCAGGAATCATCTCTACTAATATTGGGCCCATTACATCTTCCAAACTGAAGGATTCTACCTCTCTTGCTGTGAATATAGCTCAGTCAGACAATGCATCATTTCGTTCAGTTTCTCTCTCACTTGCGGACTATGCTGCACTCCAAACTCTTCTCAAGAAGGCTTCTCCTCAGTCTCAACCATATACTGGTAATCCCGTTGCTTGTGTTTCTCATTCTACATCACTTGGCACTTGGATATTTGACTCAGGTGCTACCGATCATCTCTGTGGTAATAAGGAACTCTTTACATCTCTTACTTATTCTGATCATTTACCTTCTTTTACCCTTGCGGATGGAACCAAAGCCCCAGTTCGTGGGATTGGACAAGCTCGTCCGACCTCTACCTTGGCCTTGACATCTGTTTATTACATTCCTGGCATCCCTTATAACTTAATTTCTATTAGTAAGTTGATCCACTCCCTCACTTGCACTATTACTTTCTCTAACCATTCTGTTTCTGTGCAGGATCCGGGTACGGGGGAAATGATTGGAGTGGGTCGTGAGTCACGGGGGCTTTACTATCTGGATGTGCCTCGCCCTTCAGTGGCACTCTCTCTCACAGAATCTCCACAACTTATCCACAGTCGCCTCGGTCATCCAAGTCTTTCAAAGTTGCAGAAAATGGTTCCTCTTTTATTCGGTCTTCAGTCTTTAGATTGTGTGTCATGTCAACAAGGGAAGCATACACGTTCCTCTTTTGCCAGTCGAGTCAATAAACGAGCTGATGCCCCTTTCTCTCTTGTTCATTCAGATATCTGGGGTCCAAGTCGTACCTTGTCTGTTTTAGGTTTTCGGTATTTCGTTACCTTTATTGATGATTTTTCGCGTTGCACTTGGGTCTATTTAATGAAAAATCGTTCTGAGTTATTTTCCATTTATAAAAAGTTTTATACTGAGATTCATACTCAATTTGGTGTTTCTATTCGTATTCTACATAGTGATAATGCTAAGGAATATGTTTCTATTGATTTTTGTAATTTCTTGGCCACACAAGGTACTTTACATCAAACTACTTGTCCTCACACTCCACAACAAAATGGGGTGGCTGAACGTAAAAACAGACATCTCATTGAAATTGCACGTACCCTTCTTCTTCATATGCAGGTTCCCCTTCACTTCTGGGCAGATGATGTACTCATCTCTTATTTTCTCATCAATCGCATGCCCTCATCTGTGCTCAACAATGACATTCCTCATAACCTATTGCTTCCAGATGTTCCTCTTTATCCTCTAACTCCACATGTCTTTGATTGTACTTGTTTTGTTCATGATCTCACTCCTGGTAAGGATAAGTTAACATCCAAAGCCTTTCAGTGTATCTTTCTTGGTTATTCTCGTCTTCAAAAGGGTTATCGTTGTTATTCTCCCGATCTTAAGCGTTACTTAGTTTCCGCTGATGTCACTTTTCTTGATCAACAACCCTTTAATTCTATTCCATCTCAGTTGTCACAGGTTGATCATGTTCTTCCTGTCCCTTTTCTTGACTTGTCTTTGCCAGCTGCAGGTGCTTCTATTCCAAATGAGCAACCTATTGCTTCTATACCTGAGGACCGTCCACTTCTCACCTATCAGCGTCGCAAAACTGTGCCTCCTGTCGACTCGACTCTTGCTGACTCATCGCCCACTGTTGTTGCTTCTTCCTCTCCGGATCCTTCACCAGAGGCTCTTCCCATTGCTCAAAGAAAAGGTACACGTATTACTCGTAACCCTTATCCTCTTTATACTTTTTTGAGCTATGACCGTCTTTCTTCACCTCATTTCACCTTTGTTTCTAGTCTTTCTTCTATTTCTATTCTTAAGACCACATGTGAAGCACTTTCCCATCCAGGGTGGCGCCAAGCGATGCTTGATGAGATGACTGCACTCATTCCAATGGCACTTGGGACCTTGTTTCTGCTCCTCCAGAGAAGTCTACAGTTGGTTGTCGCTGGGTGTTTACTGTGAAAGTTGGACCTGATGGCCATGTCGATCGACTCATGGCCCGCCTAGTTGCAAAGGGTTTTACTCAAATATTCGGCCTTGATTATAGCGATACATTCTCTCCGGTCGCTTAGATGGCGTCAGTTCGCCTATTTCTTGCTCTTGCTGCTATTCGTCACTGGCCACTCCTTCAACTTGACATCAAAAATGCCTTTCTTCATGGTGATTTACAAGAAGTTTATATGGAGCAACCATCGGGTTTTGTTGCTCAGAGGGATTCTAGGAAGGTGTGTCATCTTCGCAAATCCTTATATGGTCTCAAGCAGTCTCCTCGGGCATGGTTCAGTCGCTTCAGTTCTGCTGTTCAGGAGTTTGGCTTAATTCGCAGTAAAGTTGACCACTCTGTGCTTTATAGGATCACATCTCCTTATAAGTGCATCTATTTGTTAGTCTATGTTGATGACATCATCCTCACCGGGAGTGATCAAGCTGGAATTTGTCAGTTAAAACAGTATTTATTCAGTCAATTTCAGACAAAGGACCTCGGGAAGCTGCGTTACTTCTTGGGAATTGAGGTAGCACAATCTAGACAGGGCATTTCTATCTGTCAAAGGAAGTATGCCTTGGTTATCCTAGAAGAGACTGGTATGTTGGCGTGTAAGCCAGTTGACACACCCATGGATCCTAGTATCAAATTACTACCCGGACAAGGAGAACCATTATCTGATCCTGGACGTTATCGGAGGTTGATTGGGAAGCTCAATTATCTCACTGTGACTAGGCCGGACATTTCTTTTGCTGTTAGTGTCGCTAGTCAGTTTCTTGATTCTCCGTGTGATTCTCATTGGGATGCTGTTGTTAGGATCCTTCGTTACATCAAAGGAGCACCAGGGAAAGGTTTATTATATTCAGATCAGGGAAATACAGAAATTTGTGGTTATTCAGATGCCGATTGGGCAGGATCACCCTCGGATAGGCGCTCTACTTCAGGCTATTGTGTTTTCTTTGGAGGAAACCTGATTTCTTGGAAAAGTAAGAAACAAATTGTTGTTGCCCGATCTAGTGCAGAGGCCGAGTATCGTGCAATGGGAGTTGCTACTTGCGAGCTAATCTGGTTAAAGCAGTTGATTCGGGAGCTCCATCTTTGTGAACAGAAGAAACCCATGACTCTCATTTGTGACAATCAAGCTGCACTACATATATCCTCTAATCCTGTATTTCATGAGAGAACCAAACATATAGAGATCGATTGTCATTTCATTCGAGAAAAGATTCAGTCAGGAGAAATCAAAACGGAATTTGTCAACTCCAATGATCAACTCGCGGATGTCTTCACTAAAGCTCTTAGGGGTCCTCGGGTTGAATATATTTGTGGCAAGCTGGGTGCTTACAATATATATGCTCCAGCTTGAGGGGGAGTGTTAGAATAGTTGTAAAAATAGTTCAGTATATATATAGTCCCACATCGTATGAGCTCAACCTATTAGGTCTTTTAGTCTCTTTAAATAGAGAGCTCTTGTACATTGTAATACACTATGATTATTCAATATACAATTATTCTTTAATCTCAAGTCACCCTACTACTTTCTTTCCATTAGGTTTATCAACAACCTCTCATGTTTTATTCTTCTGCAAGGCATTCATCTCCTTTTGCATAGCCTGAACCAAATTCTTATCTTTTAATGTTTCGTGCACTGATTTTGGGATGCAAATGGAATCTAGTGCTGACATTAGCGTTTGTGCTGCATAGAAAGGTTAGTAGAAGAAACAAATTGAGAGATAGGGTATTGGGTGCAAGATCTTTTTCCTTTTCTTAAGGAAAAGGGTAAGTCATCAGAGACACTAGGTAAATTATCAGAAGCAATGGGTAAGTCATCAAAGACAATAATATCATGTTCAGAAACAAGAGATTCAGGAGTTACCAGTGATTCAGACGATTGAAGTTGCTAGTGAAGCAGTAAGGGTTGTTTCCTCCTCTTATATACAAGTTCAGGTGTCAAAATTTTCCATATCTCAGGTGTACTTGAAGGTTCTAACACATCAGGAGTAGACACAGGAGGGAGAGGTGTAGGAGTAGACAAGGACGACCCAGACTCAAAGAAGGAAGGGGACTAGTCTTCTGAAGAACTGCCCTCCCCCTGAAGATGAGGACCCTGGAAAAAAAGACTCAGATTCATGAAAAGTGACATCCATAGAAACAAAAAAAAATTGACTCGGATGATGTTAACACTTGTAGCCTTTTTTATCAGGGTCATAACCAAGGAAGACACACTTAAAAGCCCTAGGATCCACCTTACTGGGATGTTGTTTATGAACATGGAGAAAGGCAACACAACCAAACACTCGTTGTGGAAGACTCTGCAAAATGGGAACAAAAGGAAAGAAGAAAGTCATGGAATGAATAGGACAATTATTGTTAAGGACCCGTGAAGGTAAGTAGTTGATCAAAAAGGCTGCAGCTAACACGGCTTCTCTCTAATAAGAACTAGGAACAGATGTCTGGAACAATAGCGCTCTAGCGACTTCAAGGAGGTCACAATTTTTTCTTTCAGGAACCCCGTTTTGTTGAGGGGTATCAACACATGTGAACTCAGGAATCAAACATCTGTCTGAAATGAATTGCGACAGACGTTGGTTGACGTACTCAGTACCATTATCAGATCTTAATCTTTTAATATTCTTACCAAACTGAGTCTCAACCATGTGATAAAATCGGATAAATATCTCTGGTACTTCAGACTTGTCTTTCATTAAGAATATTCATGTCACCCGAGCACAATCGTCAATAAAAGAAACAAACCACTTTGCACTTGAAACATTATGCACTTTAGAAGGGACCCAAATATCAGAATGAATTAGAGAAAAAGGTTCAATGCTTTTGATAGCACTAGAAGGAAAGGACACTCGATGGTGTTTTGCAAATTCACAAACATCGCAATGAAAGGTCTCAACTGACTGATTTAGAAACAGAGAAGGAAACATTGACTTCAATGGACCAAATGGTGGGTGCCTCAAACGCTTGTGATGGAACCAAATCATAGACTCTTCCGTAGAAGTATAACGTGTCATCAATAGCTGATTTTTGGTATCATTTGTAGCATGTTCTGGAAGAAGATAATACAACCCACTCTGCTCCTCAGCAACTCCAATTGTCTTCCTCGTGGTAAGATCCTGAATAATACAATGAGAAGGAAAAAAGGTGATAGAACAATTCAAATCAGTTGTAAGCTTTTTAGTGGAGATAAGATTAGTGGAAAGCTGAGGAACATAAAGAACAATTTTAAGAAACAAGGAAGGTTGAACTTGAATGTTACCAGAACCAATAACTGATTTATGGGATCCATCGGCTACGGCTAAAGTATGACTACCAACAGTAGGATGATAAGAAAGAAAAGACTCAGCAAGACAAGTCATATGATCAGTTACACCAGAATCCAAAATCCATGAAGTTTTGAAATCAGTGCAAGAAGAGAAGTAGAACACGTGTTCTTACCAGACAAGATCATAGAATGGTCAAACGGCTTACGCAAAGTATCAATAGCGGCCTTAACCTGCTCCAACTCCCCTTGCCGAATATTCACCTATGGAGTAACATTATCACACTTCCCATGAAAGCGAAAACACGTATCTCTTGTGTGTCTAGCACTCTTACAATAGGTGCACCAACGTCGCATGGACAAATAAAACAGATTAAAGAGAACAACCCAAAAAAAGTGGGTAATTATCAATGAAGTTAAAAAAAGTCTCCAGAGAGCACAACCAGAACAACAACTTCAAGTTTAAGTCCAAACAGAAGCAAAATTATTAGATCTGCAAAAAGAGGAACTAGAAAAGGCCAAAAAATCTGCAACTTGAGGAAAAAAACACACAAACGCACAACCAGACGATGTTGTAGAAGCCTCTGAACGTCCCTAACAGCAACAAAAAAATCAGATTTGATCAAAGGAGGCACGAGTGGCCAAAAAGATCCACTTTTTATGACAAGTAGAGGTCTCTGAACGTCCCAAATAACAACAAAAAAATCAGATATGATCAAAGGAGGCGCAAGTGGCCAAAAAGATCCGATTTTTATGACGAGATCAAAGACCCACTGCTGGAAACGTCCGTAGATTGATAGATCTGGAAAAAAGGAGTCAAATGGTGGTTCTCTACTCCTCTTGGTCCAAAAGGTCCCCGGAAAAAATTTTCAGTTACTGCAAGAGGCTGACAAATAAGATTACGCTCTAAAGGCGGCAGTTGTGGAAGCAGAGCCCTCAGGATCGAGAGCTCTGATACCAACTTGAAAAGAAAGAACTTGAAAAGTATGATTGTATTATGTGAATATTGTTAATTACAAATGTACAAGAGCTCTCTATTTATAGAGACTGAATGACCTCATGGGCTAAGCCCAAAGAAGATTCTATAATGAAAAGTAAATATTTACAATACAATTATTTATAACAATTTACGAGACATATGAACAATTCTTATTATTGTCACATGTCATTACAAACCTACATCAATAAACTACAATTGCCGCAAATAGTGTTCACATAAATGTTTGCCAACCCAAAGAAAAAATAGATAGCACATTTTAAAATAATAGTTCAAAAGATGCAATATCAACTGCATGAGACTGCAGACAGTCATAATAACCAAATCTTGATAATAACTAATAGCTAACAAGCTTGAATCAAATAACTGCTTACATCTAGAAAACAAGCTTTCATCTGCTGCAAGCTAGTTGCCAAAACTTCATCTTTGCTTTTATTCCCTTCACTGACTAATTTCATGTCGCGTTCCATAACTGCTCTAAGATATGGTTTCCAAAGTTTATACCTGAAAACTCAAAGGTAGAATGAGACAAATGCACATCAAAACCCATGTTAGGTTGACAGGGTTTTTTGATGCAAAGGGCATCTTACCCTAGTCACTAGGTATTATGCTGATGGAGAACCGTACATGCTGAGTTGGAGCTAAAGGAGGAAGCATATAATGTGAAAATCACATTTCAGATTCAAACAAAATATATATCCTTTTCTTGACTAAATGATCTGGATAAAGCATTGTATACCATGCAAGACAAACTATGTACCAACATTAATTAGGCTTCCACCTTAACCTTTTATTTAAAGATACTATACCTTTCTAGGTTCTTGGAAAAGACCAAATTTAACTTCATCACAATAAGAAAAGTGATATATACTAAAAGGTAGACCGCTACATAGTGTCCACATTTTAACAAAGGTGCTAGCTTGGTCAGCTAAAATAGTTTCTTGGCAATTCACATAAGGGATTCAATGTGACCCCCATTGACCCTCCACCATAGGAAGCGGAACAAGTATGGTTCCCAGCATGTATTGAAGCTAAAATTGTATATAATCTTTTAACCAAAAGGGGGGAGTTAAATAATTTCAGAGGAAATTAATGAAAAGGACCAATTGTCCATATTTAAGCTTGGGTATTCATTTAAAAATAGGGTTTTTCTTGTTAAGTTATCAAGTAGTCAAGTACAATTAATTCGGTGTAGCCATAACATTTATAAAAAAGGAATCATCAACCACAATTATAAGTTCATAACAGAAAAACCAAAATATATCCTTCTCTGTAAATATTACTAGCCATCCAAGGTCCTTTCCAATTATATCCTTCACATGTTTAATACAATATTCAAAGTCAACTCAAAATCTACATGGTTGAAAATTTAGGGATGATTATAGAAAAGGAATTCTTGGAAAAATGATCTCCAATTGAGGAACAATTAACAGCCCAAATGATTAAGTCAATTGCTGCTTAATGTAAAGAACTACTTCAACCAAAAACCTTAAGGTGTTAAGTGAAAGCCTTTTTAATGGTTTATATTATTCTCTAACACACCCCCTCACGCAAGAACCCTTTGGGCTTGAAGCGTGGATACTGCATAGGCCAATTTTATCTTCTTCTTTTTTGTTTACCTAATACTTATTTAATTCCACAAGTGGAGGGCAGTGAGGATCGAACTCGTGACCTTGTGGTCACTGAAGCTCTAATACCATGTAAAGAACCACTTCAACCCAAAACCTTAAGGTGTTGGGTGAAGGCATTTTTAATGGTTTATATTATTCTCTAACACTTAACAATTAACCACTCTTTGAACATTAATCAATTGAATCATTATCAGGACACAACGGGTGTAGAACACCCCTAGTTGAGTGGTTAATTGTTCCTAAACATGATATATCTCTACTAAGAATTCCTCTTTTGTAATTTTTCCAAAAATTTATTGCATCTAACTAAAAGATTTTATCATGCAAAGTTTATAACAATAATACAAACATCCACTTAAGTGAGATAAAGAATATACTAAGGATAGACATGAGAATAGAAACACTTTTAAAATTAAGGGAATGACTTACCCCATATCATCGTATCCCATAACAAGTGCCTCACCCTACAATAATATCAAACTCACAATCAATAAAAATGTGTTATGACTATTTTGTTTTGACTACTTATGCCAACACAACTACATCATTGAGAATTAAATACATTATAACTAAGCTAACAGTAAAAAGAAAAAAATTCTTCAAGCATTGACATGATGAATATGTTCATGGGTAAAAACTTTCAATTTTTCGTAATATTGATCTGCTTCAATTTCTACGTAAGTAAAAGACCATAAGGACACGGCTAAAGCATATCTAAAATATTAATAATCATGCCTATGTCACTCTTATAAAGCTCTATAGAAAATAAAATTTACAAGGATAGACAATAGAATTTGATGCCATGTTATGGTGAAAAATTCTTTTAAGCAGATTTCCTGTGATAAATTACTTATTCTTTGTTCGTGCAACTGTATATTTAATTTTTGTCAAAATTAACGCAGGTAAAAATATCAGATTCTAACAGATGTAAATTTATAGATGTAATAATTATTAATCCTATAGGGTTCATGGTCATCTTCTTCATGTTTAAAGAAATGCAGCTCTCCTAACTGTCAACTAAACCAGATGTTTGACAACATAATGTACACATCCAGTAGCTATCATGTTCAATTTTTAGAATAATGCTCCAACAGTGAATACAAAATCACTTTTATTGAAAAGAATTATTCGCACAATGGGTCATAAATATTACTCGCAACTGCCTCTTCTAACCTTACATGGTAACTCTTCTTAACAGCTGTAAATATGTGTCAAGACAACCCCAGAAAAAGACATGGAGATAAGTCACAAGAAAGAAAGAAAATGTTTTTCTCAAATTTAACAGTACGGGCTTACAAGATTAGTTGGACTGAAACGAGTGCTAGCATCCTTAGTTGCATAAAATCGGTCAAGCAGCTTCTTGATGTGATCATGCATTGTAGCATCTGTGCCAATACCCTCCTTTTGAGAAGAAATAAAAAGGAAAACATGTATACAACTGTCAATATTTAATGACACATAATTCGACTTACAGGCAAGAAAGTATCAAATTTTAATTATATGATTCAGCCTGTCTGATTCTATATCATTCTTACCTTGTCCATACAACTCAGCAGATCAGCCTCACTCAGAAGTGGCGGTGGTCTGGTTACTCCTGAATCAAGGGTCAATGCTGTTGGAATGAACTGTAATACCAATAGCACTGCCGTGAATATTTGTTCTTCTGACTCAGATGCAATTTGCATACAGTACAAACTTAAAACCCAAGGGTTATAACCAGTGTAATTAAACCCGGCTCAAACCGGCCGGTTTGACTCAAAAACCGGTGAACCAGTCATGTAGCCAGTCCGAGTGAGCTGTTAGATCGGATATGTATTCAAACCGGTATGAACCGTTTGACTCGGTTGGATTTCTTAAAACCCGGCAACTCGGCTCGGTTCAAAATAAACCCGGTTAATGTCCAACTCATTAAGTGAGTCACATGCAGTCCACCTTGCACCCAGTTCACAACTACTGCTCCTGAAACATGCTTATTGTTGAGATATATAAAACCATTAATGTAGTTTCACCCAATAACTTAAGCTTTTGGGATGAATTGGTTCTTTATATATTTCAACACACCCCCTCACACGAGAGCCCACTGGGCTTGAAGGGTGGACAATGCAGAGGCCCACCTACCTGTGCGAACAAAGAAATTCCACTTGAAAGAAAGTGGGGGCGGCGAGGATCGAACCCGGTACACGAGGCTCTGATACCATGTAAAGAACCAATTCAACCCAAAAGCTTAATCGAGCTTTTCTTTCTCCTTTTTTCTGCGCTGCTTTTCTCGCTAAATCTTTATTCTCTACTCGCTACTCAATCGATAGCGTATGTAGATAATTTAGTGGCTTTTGCCTCCGCGATCAAGCTTTTGGGTTGAATTGGTTCTTTACATGGTATCAGAGCCTCGTGTACCGGGTTCGATCCTCGCCGCCCCCCACTTTCTTTCAAGTGGAATTTCTTTGTTCGCACAGGTAGATGGGCCTCTGCATTGTCCACCCTTCAAGCCCAGTGGGCTCTCGTGTGAGGGGGCGTGTTGAGATATATAAAACCATTAATGTAGTTTCACCAAATAGCTTAAGCTTTTGGGTTGAATTGGTTCTTTACAGTTATTTTATTTGCAGTTGATTATTTTGTTGTACTTGTCATTTCCCTCACAAGCTGTTCATTGTCCTAATTGTCAGATTCCTGATGGTATTCCACACAAAACAAATCCCAGTATCATTGGTTTAGATAAATTATAATACTTACTATATTCTTTTGTAAACCTCACTGTTGTATTTAATGCCTTATTAAAGGCTGAAGATTTAGAATTTTGACAAATTTTGTCTTCCTTCATGATTGAAATGAAGACAAAATGATCCAAACATAAAATGTTGCAAGTAATCACTTTAAGTATCCATTTTAACGTGCCAATAAATTTAAGAAAGTTGATGTTTTAGGTCCTTTTTTCTTTATTTTTATCCTTTTTTCCATCAATTTGACTCGAGGATGGCTTTTGGTTCTTAAAGTTTAATCCACGTTATCTACTTGTTTCTTATTAATATTATTTAAATCAAGGCTACCAAAGAAAGGACTATTATCGTTCAGCATATAGTTAGGCAAAATCTGTTCATAATGACACCCATCAATCCACTACATGGACAAGTTGCAATTGTCGTAACATATTCTCAGATTCTGAATGAGAGGCAATATGGATTGGGAAAATATGAATCATTGTATCCAATTACTTAATATGAATTTTTAGACACTTTTTCTATGTATCATTTATTGTTATTGTTGAAATATATAAAGAACCAATTCAACCCAAAACCTTAAGGTGTTGGGTGAGGGCCTTTTTAATAATTTATATTATTCTCTAACACACCCCCTCACGCAAGAGCCCTTTAGGCTAGAAGCGTGGATATTGCACAGGCCCAATTTTTTGGTTTACCTTTTGTGCTTTTATTTTAATTCCACTTTAAAGTGGGGGGCGGTGAGGATCGAACTTGTGACCTTGTAGTCACTCAAGCTCTGATACCAAGTAAAGAACCAATTCAACCCAAAAGCTTAAGCTATTGGGTGAGGCTACATTAATGGTTTTATATATCTCAACAATAACGTTATATATAATCTGATGCTATAATTCAAAACAAACCTGTTGACCAACAGTGTATGTTGGAATCATCGATCCACCCCAAGATTCAAATGGATAAACATCCAAGTAGTTTTTCTGATCAAATTAAAACCAAACAATTACATATAATCAGAAAATTTCAAGTTGCCCCAAACATTAATTAGAAGATGTTCGGCAAAAAACAAACAAGCAGCAAGAAAATCCACACATATATTAACATGTACTAAGTGAATCTTAGTTATTCCCAGAAGCAATTCAATGCCGTAGTCATAATCATATAGGTTCAAGGTTGTAAACAAGGCAAAAGGTGGTAGTGATAGTACCTATAACAAAAAATAATTATGGATTTCAATAATATTGAATAACAAAGGCTACAAGAATAAGCAGTTCTTGTGACAGTTGACAAAGAAATTTTGAATGATTGAAATAGCCTTGTGGCTGAAAATGAAAAGCAAAACCCAATTCTAAAAAGGAAAGCTATGCAGATTAAAATCAAAGGGAAGTTAGGCAGTTAGCCAGTTGTAGCTTTAAGGAGATCTTTTCAATTTTGCCCTGATAATATGCACAGGCACTATTGCTGATTGGACTGCAATGCACTCACTTTTATGCTTAGAAGGAGAAAGGATTTTTTTATAGTTTATTTCAATATATTCCCCAACTAGTCTGTGATAATGATGTTTTGTTGTTTATTTAAACATATTGCATTTTTGTAACAAAATTTCAAGCTTGAAAGGAAATGGGAATGGATATAGAGGAACAATTTTAGATAGGCAGGAACAAAATTCAGTTGTCAGTTAATAACAAATACACGCACATTAATTTAGAACTTTATATGTTTTGGGGAGAAAAAAGACTTTATACAGAAAAACCAATGAGAAAATCCATACAAGAGCAACCAACTGCAGTCCGTTTTCCAAGGACAAGAGAAGAAATTAGGGGAACAAATACAAGAGATCTCTAAAGTATTTACATTTAACAGATCAAATCATATTTTAAATTATGTTGCCTTAATCTTATAAGCTCCATTTTTTGTCTACACAATTTACTGAAAAAAGGTTTACTTTCAAAATAGACCAAATATTTGTCTTAAATAGCAATTACGGCTGTGCAAAGCATGCATATGAATTATTAAATCATTGAATCAACCAAGTCAAATGACTCAAATCACACAAAATCTACAACAAGTGAAAAATATATATGCATAGCATAATAACAAAGAAATCTCACCTCTAAAATCACCCGCCCACATGCTGAAAATAGTTCACCTGCAATATCAATTTCAACTGTGGTTTCAGCTCCTACAGCAGGCTTTGAAACACATGCCAGGAAGTGGCGAACAACCAACTCATACAATTTCTGTGGTAATATGAGAAAGAATATGAATATGAATGTGAAAGCAAAATACAGTGTTTTTAAGTAAAAGGAGTGGTAAGCAATCATGTCTGACACGGTGGTCTTGGCTCCATCCAGATTCTCCAGTAGAAAATTTTGTGGGGTGAATGGGGGGATGTGCCTTGTCATCATGTCCACCACCACTAGGGTTTCTCCAAAGTCCCACCCCAGGGTCCAACAACCGCTGTGCATATATTCCCCACTGAGGATGCCCTTGTTGTTCTTGAACAATTGTCTACAATTAAAATAAAAATAAAACAACAAAGAAAAATAAAAGGCTAGTCACTAGAGAAAAGAAATAAACAGATGATTAGGTGTGAAACAACAATATTATTAACACTGTACAAGTTGAACAATGCAAGTGAAAATCTTAATGTGCAATAATTAGGCATAGTGGCTTCAAAAATCAGATCTTCTTCACTTACTTAAAACCATGCATTCTGTTATCAAATGTTATAAAAGAAAAGTAGCTCGTATTTATAAAATAATCATATTCAAATATGCTTTCTAATGTGCACCTACATGTAGTCGATTAGTCATGTACCCACATTATATTAAAACGCTATTATATGAGTTCCAGCAATATTCAAAGCGATAAACACTATATATTTCTTTTCTCCTACATCATAACATCAACACTACCTCTTCAAAGACATAATTCCTTTACCCCGTTCTCTTTTATTTGTAGTGAATAACAGACCAAAAAAGTGTACACAGTTCCACAACATCCACATCAAATAGCATGTTCTCCTTCACCCTTTCCCAAACCATGGTTGGTGCTTTACTTCCACATGCAACTTAGCAATAATTCTAGCACTTTCCCGTATCTTTTAAGTCCAAATCCATCAGGGATAGCTACAACTGTAATAATTTTCCAAGCTTGGAAGAAGACAAAATTTACCCACATGCAAATCAGTCCTTGAAGAAAAGCTATCAGTTTCTGTACGAGGATAGCTGATGAAACCAGCTTGGTAAAGTTCTTCTGCCACCTATAAATAATTAAATAAGGTGTAAGTCGTGAATTTGTCAGAACAAGAGTTATCTAAATGCATTTGTTCATTCACCACAGTCACCATAGTTTGGCAATCACAGATTCATGTAAACAGTAAACCGTCGTCCAGATGACTAAAGACTGGCAGACTACAAACTGTGCCTCTTACATGCATGCACACATAGTTCTAACATATGATATATACGTAGACAACCATGGGTAAAAAATTTAATTTCAAACTTCTCAGTGCTGTGGTGAGTTTTTTCAGCTTTTTCTTTAGCATCATCTAGAAGTGCATTATTTCTTCTTACACATTCTAAAGTTAGTAAATTATAAACCTTTTGGAATGTAGCTGTAGACTTGAAATAGACATCACTTATAAGTAAAAAGCACACAAACAAATAGATTCCCACCATTGACTCACCTTCATTGTGTGCTCAGAACTCATCCTGAAGTATCGTGAAGCACGTTTCTCAAGCTCAATGGTATTGAGAGGATGTGGAGGATACTTCAGCTTCTCTTGTTGTCTAACGTTTGTGACCTGAATGTAATTAATATGTATAATAAAAAAATACTCTAAATTCAACATATGCCCAATCACAAGCTTTAAGGAAGACTCACAGTTGCATTTGGTTCCTCAACACACATCTCATATATCATAACTGCACAAGTATAATCAAACAAATGGCCCCTCCTGCCAAATGAATTCAGATTATATCCAAAACATGCAGTTAGTAAAAGTCAACAAGAATTACGAATGCACCAAAAGCTTTGCATCTTACATCCAGCCGAAATTAGCAATTCCTTCATCTGATCTATGAGAACAATTGATTGACCAAAACTCTTCTGGCTCATGTGCTTGTATCTCCCAATATCTTTCCACAACAAATCCAAGTGTAGGGAACTGTAGTCAAAATTAAGGTAAAATGGAAACTCATAAGAACCAAATACCTGGCTAAGCACAAAAACCACACACCTTTAATACAGTATCTATCATGTTCTCAACAGAAGCACACCTGGCAAGGGCCATAACTTAAGACAAGATTTCTGTCATCTGCAGCAGTGTCAATGACAAAAGCATCTCTCATTAACATGGTTTGGAATCTGGTGAAAGAAGCACCAATACGAAGATCTATTTCCTGCAGAAAACTAAATAATCATCAATCACCCTCTACAAAGTGGCAATATCAAATAGTATAAATTAGTCGGTAAATTAAAAACAACCAAGAACATCAAATGCTTGTTTCAATTGCGACAAGTAAACAGATGGCATGGAAATACAAAAGCACAACTCCATCTAGGTTAGGTGAAGAAAAGGCGACTCACTTGCCTAGCATCCACAGCATCAGCAAACCACTTATTAGGCTCAACAAGATTTTGTACAGCTTCATGTATTTCCCTGACATGGCGCATTTCAAAAGCAGTGACAATCAAACACTAGAACGATAAAAATAACCACAAAACCACGATGTTGAAGTTGAACCTGTCAATCAAAGCAGAGAAACGAGCCCTCTTTATAGTAAGGTGACGATTTGCCACAGTACATACGTCAACCACTTCAAACGCAATGTTCTCACCCTCTCTATCACAATCAAGCCACAAAACAAGCCACTGACACCTCCTAGCTTCCTCCTCTAGCGTCCTCTTGATATCTTTCTTGTCCTAGGTTAACAATACAAATGAATTGCAATGAAAATCTGAGAGAGAGAGAGAGAGAGAGAGCATGGCGATTGAATAAGAAGGAGGAGGAAGAGATAGTGAACCTCAGGAACAAATTTCTGGACAGTAGCGTTGTAGAGATCGGCGGGGTCACAAGAGTGCCATTTGCGGTAACGCTCTTCGAATTCGAGCTCCATGAGGTGGCCAGTGACGGAGGTGAAGAGCATGTGGCAGGGCTGGCCGCGAATGGAGTAGTTGAACTCGAAGATCTTGTTGTAGCGGGAACGGCCCTCCCTGACTCGCAAACCCTGGTTCCTTGATAGGATGTTGGAGACGGATTTCGCCACCGAGGGCTTCTCCGCCACGTTCAGAACGTTCATCGTGCGACCACTCATTGGTTAGGGGAAGACCAGAGTAGGGTTTAATTCATCCAGGAATTTAATTGAGAATGTTAGATACGGATTTTCCCGCCGAATAGTGCACGTATCAGTGACAGGCTGGGACGAGTAACGGGAGAGTTTCCTGAGAGAGAAAATTGGAAAGAGTAATTTAATTTAGTTTTTTTTTTTTAAAACAATTTAGTTAATTTAAATTATTATTTTTTTGCAGTTCGATGTTCATTTCTATATAACTGTGTTAATCTGTATTGTTATAAAACAACCTCGATAAAGCTGACATTTATGTAGTACTCTAAATTTCGGAATTAATGTGATCGACTATGTTCCTTCCACTAAAATATTGATATCTGAATTAATTTATTTCTTTTTCTTTTTTTTTTCTTTTTTCTTTCTCCTATCTCCTCAACCTTTTCTTCCGTTCTCTCGCCAGAGTCCCATTAAATGATTTCTCGTTGGGACCAGAGAAACTTTGCTCCTAAATTTGGGACAGTGACCAAAGTGCCACGCTTGGACAAAAAAATTATCAGACTGCGACGCCAACAATAAATTTTGTCAAAATGCCACGCGGCATAATTCGCTACACAGTGTAGCGAATTATGCATGCAAGTAATTCGCTACACAGTGTAGCGAAATATGCCACGTCAGAACCAAAAATGCCACATGTAGCGAATTTCTCAAAATTTGACATGTGGCATTTTTGGTTCTGACGTAGCATATTTCGCTACACTGTGTAGCGAATTACTTGCATGCATAATTCGCTACACTGTGTAACGAATTATGCCGCGTGTCATTTTGACAAAATTTATTGTTGGCGTCGCAGTCTAGTAATTTTTTTGTCCAAACGTGACAAAATGGTCATTGTTCTCCTAAATTTCAATACCTCAAATAAAAAAGGAAAAAAGTAAAAAAAAAAAATTCAATCATTTTGCTTTGAATCAAAACAAAATTATTTTTTTTTAATCACTTATACTCTATAAAAAAATTTATATAAACTTACCCTTAACACTGTTAGAAACATAATTAATTTGTCATATCTTATCATTCTTAGAATAAAAAAAATGTAAGAATATTAGATACTTACATGGAAAACAAAAATAAAAAATATAATGAAAAAATATCAAATATATATAAATTAAGAAAAATAGATTAAGAAAAAAAATTAATATCATAAATTTAAAAACTTACAATAGTAACAAAAAATAATAAAAGTAAAATAATCAAAATAGGCTAAATTAAAAAGAAGAAAATAAACCAAAGACAAAAAAAAAAGACCAAATATTTCTAAATAAAAAAAGAAAAGAAAATATAATGAGGAAAACAAAAAAAAAATCAAATATGTTAGAAACTTACAAAACTTATTTCTTTTTCTCCTATTTCTTTTTTGTCTTATTTTTTTAAATAATGATAGACTAAAAGTAAAAAAATAAAAAATAAAAGGAAAAAAGATCAAATATATCTAAATAAAAAAAAACTCCTAAATTGGCATATGTTGCTATGGTAAACGAGCACCTAATATATAACACCTCACATATTTGAAATGCATTATTAATAATTAAATTGTGGGTTAAAGGGTTTATTTAGTGAAAATCTTGAAATTCATTCGGGTGGAAATACACACTAAGAATAAAATGGTAATTTGTCAAATACGCAACCCTAACCTGTGAAAATGATAGATCTGAACATTATTTGATGAAAATAAGATCGAAAATGGATTGAGAATGAAATTTGGAGTGTATAGGCAAGTTTCTGAAAAATTGATGAATAGTGATTTTTATCAGATAAAATGGCGGTGTAATTTCACTGGGTAACCCAGAAACAGGATTACTGCTCTAGGATTGGATATATGTTGAAAGAGGTATTTAGAATCAAGAAAAATAACCTGTGGGATTATTCGGTGAATTTTGATGGTTTTTGGGAAAACATGTCGATAAAACACAACTAGGGATAAAATCGTAAATTCACCAAATTACCGGAAAAAATTGAATTCATCTGTTTAAGTATATTTAATGGACTTTGATGAATGTTAAAAATTTGATTAATTGGATGGTTCATGAATTAAGTGGTGATTAGCGGGTTAAATGAGTTGTTTAAATGATATTTCATCTTATTAGAGCCTATGTGGCAATCCAAGTCACTTAACACTCTTCCCTTTGAATTCTCTCTCTCTTGGCAGCAGCTCCTTCTTTGTGAAACAGCAGCAAAAAACGTGAGCCACCATGGGTGAAGCTTGAAAACCCAACCCATTCATTTCTTAATGAAATTCCAATTGGTTAGAAGCAAAGTAGCTTAGAATTCATGTGGGAACAAAACCTCTAAGCTAGAATTCCCTAAAAGCTTGTGTGTGGAGAGATTTATGGAAGAGAAAGTGGTGACCTAACATGCTTTGAGGGGCTTAGGAGCTTGCATTGTTTCAATGGAAGCTTGAAAAACAATCATTTAGTGATTCTACGCACATTCATGGTAAGACTTCTTGATTTCCATTGAGTTTTCTTATGGATCAAAAATCTATGTTGTTCTTGACTATGGTGGTGTGTGGGGGTTGTTTGAAGAGGTTGGATGGCCTTGCTCCTTTAGAATTATGTGTTTACAATAACAAATAAATGGTGAAAAGCTACTAGAATTTTAAGGCATTGTTTATGACACTTAGACAAAAATTCACAATGGAAAAGTAGTGAAATTGTGAAGAATTTGATAATGTTTAGATGAGGAGTTTAACATAGGTTTGGATGGATTAATGGTGGATGAGGTTCGATGATGATTTTAATGGATGAAATGTCTTGAAAAGTTCTTTGGACCATCTTAATTATTTTCGAAAATCTGTCATGTGTCAAGTCTGCCTGGTAGTTTAAAAAATTAATTTTTGGAGTTGTATACCTCCAAATGGGGCAAACAATATATGAATTTGAATTCCTAGATGTCTACTTTCTACCATAAAAATTTCAATTCATTTGGCAAGGTTTTAGATTTTATATGAATTTCCTACCAAAGACTATTTTTCTAAATTTTTAGGCAACCAATTTCGAAAATTGATGACCATGTTGGTGGGTTGTGAATTAGATGGATGGAATGACCCATTAATGTGTATACCTCGACCTTAATGATGAAAATAAAGTGGGAATTGTTATTAATTGTAACTATGGGTATTTAGGATGTTGAGGATCTAAGACTGATGATAGAAAATAATGAAATTCATCAATAGTATGGCTTATAGGGTGATGGGCAAAAATGGGTGCATGAATGAGTATTGAGTTCATGTAATTTTGATTAATTGTTTTATGTTGATTAATTGGATTGTGAGATGATGTAGCTTGAAGTCAAGTGATTACTTGATATTGAATCAAGCTTTGGAGGAAGTTTGAACACTTTACTTGGTGAAAAATTAGGTAAGTCATTGGACTTGAATTTCTATATGTTTGCAATTGTGAATAATCATTGAGTTGATTGCAAATGATAATTGGAAAAATTACCTTATATAGTTGACTTAGTAAAAATTGTGTTGCAGATTGCTTGCTTGGCATTAAGGGCTTGGCAAGGAAGAGTTTGCAAAGAGGTAAATCCTTTGTCCTGAGGTTAATCCCCATGTATACTTCGTCCTGACCATTGGGGTAGTGGTTGGAATTGTGAACTGCAATGGTATGTGCTATAATATAATCATGCATTTTGACATATTGTTTGATATATGTTTTGATATACCTGTATCTCAAGACATTAGATAGATTTGAGGGGATTTCCACTGGATAGGCCTCTGTAGGGAGTTCTAGTTGGTATGATGCCATAATGTTGTCTTCGTTTTGGGAGCGATACTAGGAATGTATCGAGAGTTATACGATGGGTGCCTTGAATTATATCCCGGGGATATATTCTTGGATTCAGGCCCAGTTTTGATTGATTGGTGTATGCTCTGTTATATGAGTATTGTTATTGTTTTACATTTGAGTGAGACATTGGGTGGAGTGACCCTCCAAGACCATTGGTTTATTGAGATTGTCAAATCTCACCCTGTCTTACGGGGCTTACATTTCAGGTACTACTAATACGGCAGGAAAGACCCTGGGCAAGAGGCCCACATAGGGTTATATTGGCATCTTGTAGTATATTGGCATGTGGATGCATTTTGTGAGGTCTTGACATTGGATATCTATTTTGAAGCAATGACATTCATGTTTGTGATTTAATTAGCATTTTGGACTTAGGGTATGAACATTGGATATTGCATGACTTGACAAGTTTTATGCATAGATGATGTTCATGCATCATTTTGGTCTAAGTTCAATAGGATGTAATTATTGTATATTGCAATTGAAGTTATTATGTAATAGTTATATTTGTTTAGTGATTTTAAATCTTAATTGCTTCACTTGAGGATCTTGTGCTTAGTGCCTCCTCCTTGGACCCTTGTGGTGGTATTGTGGTAAGTTTTCACTCTTTAAAGTTATTTCCAAGGAGATTGAATATAGGTTGAAGATGATAAATAGTGATTTTGTGAGTTTATGAGTTTGAGTTAAATTGAAGCTAAATCCCTTTACAAATGTTGTTAGGAATGATAAATAGACGGTAGAAATGAATTTAGATTGTCATTTTAGCATACTTTGAGATTTAGAGAAATCTATGCTTGAAATTTAGGATTTTCTTGCATTGTTAGCCTTGGTTGGTTGTATGTTTGATGGTGCCCCTTGTATGGCTAGGATTGAGGCAAGTGGACCAAGTGGAGTGACTAATTCGTGTGGTTGTGTTCAATTGAGGAAAGGAAAGCTTTGAGAAAAGTTCAAGTGTAAGGTAAACCTTTGGACCATGAGTTTGATTTCCTTGAATGTTCCATCATACTCCGTTGAGGAGGAACGATTTACGAGGTGTGATATGTAATGATGATAGTAATTGTATGCTCTTGCATTAATAAATGTTATGATTGCTTAATGATTATTGGTTGATGTTTGATTGTTTACAAGTAATTGGAGGAATGGTTGATAGATGTAAGAATAATGAATGTGGTAATGGTTGAGGATTTAGATTGAGGTTATGTTGATAGTTGAGAGATGAGGTAATGAATGATAAATGAGAAATGATTGAATAGTCCTTGGATCAGTCCAATGAATGTAACTAGTATGATGGAGGGGTGGTCTTCCTTGGAGCCAACCCTAAGGAGAACTCCTAGTGGTTTTTACCTGAGAGGAACAGCCCTTAAGGATCCCTCTTGAAGCCATCACGCCAGTAAAGACTTCCCCTGGAAACAGCCCTATGAAGATCTTCAGGTGGTTTGTCTTACCCTTGGAAACAACCCTATGTGGATCTCCTTGTGGTGAGAGCCAAAGAGAGACAGCCCTGTTGCGAATCTCTCTTGGAAGTGCCTAGATCATGACGAGGATGATTGGTAGTGACTTCCCTTAGAAATAGCCCTATGTGGATCTCTATGTGGTAAGAGCCTAAGAGAAACAGCCCTTGAGGATCTGTCTTAACAGCCCTTGAGGATCTGTCTTAACAGCCCTTGAGGATCTGTCTTAGAAGCCCCTGGTGTGAGATTGTGGACTTTTCTTGGAAACATCCCTATGCGGATCTCTTTGTGGTGAGCACCTAAGAGAAATTACCCTTTTTAGATCTCTCTTGGAAGTCCATGTGATGTTTATGGATAAGAATGTGTTAAGCTGTTATGATTATGTATACACCGGAAGTGAACCTTAGGGTGTAGTGATCTCCAAGGACCCCTGATTTACTGTGATATATTTGTATATCTTACCCTGTATTGTGGGACGTCATTTCAGGTACTGATAGAGATGAGGTTGAACGAGGCAAGAAGCATGAGTAGATTGTACGTGATAGCTGGACATTTTGAGTTGCATGCCATTTAAAATTGTTATATGTGTAGGCCAATTGCACCATAATGTGTATATGTGTTTATTTGGAGGCCATATGATGTATTTTAGAGGACTTAGTGCATGATCATTGTAATGGTAATTGCCATGTTGTTTACGGGTAATGGCTTTGATCATGTTTTTTTTTGTAGCTAAGACCTTTGACATGTAATTATTTTGAAGAGGATAGTTATAATTGAGATATTGATACATTGATACATTGATGAATGTGAATTTATGTTTTATCAATTTGAATTGTATGATGGATTGATGAAATATATGTGGAGTGTGAGAACCTCATAGTGTGTGACCATGGTCGGTAATCCCTCATCAATTAGGTACCAAGAAGTTAGAAAATGGAGGAGTTAATTCCCCTAGTGAAATAAATGAAAATAGGAGAATTTATGTTTTGTACAGGTGGAGGGCGCTTAAGCCCCCTCATGAAGAAGCTTAAGCGCCTTGAGACCGAAAGTATTTGAAGATTTAACCATTGAAGGAGGCTTAAGCATCTAAAATGGAGCCTAAAGCGCCCAAAGAAGGGGGCTTAAGCGCCCTGGTGCACCTGTGCATGGAGAAATTTATGCCGCAGGGGGCTTAACTCTTCGAATAGAAACTTAAAAATTATCTGCCCGAGGGGGCTTAAGCACCCAGCAAGGGGGCTTAAGCCCCCAATCCCTGTTTTAAGAAAAAGCAATTATCTTTTGAAATAAGTAATAGGGACCCTTTAATTAGGTCTAATAAATATAGTAAATGATGTTAAGCGTAATTTTAGTTATTCCGCAACTTCACACGGTTATAATCACGAGATTGGTAGATTAAATTACGGTCTTGTTAATAAAGAAAATGAGCAACATTTTAAAAAGAAAAATTTATCTGTATTCTTAATTGAATCAATGTGATTGTAACTGCGCTTAATATCATAAAGTAATGATAGCAAAATTGTTCTAGAACGAGGTATTATATTTTATGGTATGAGATTGTACAGTTGGGATAAATTATAAGAATTAATTTGTATTACCTATACTAACAAGATGTATCTACTTTTCGATAGCCCATTGATAACTCGTATTTTATTACACTTATTTGTTACTTTTGATTAGTAATTTTAGGATTTATTTGAATAAAATAATGATTTTTTGAGTTAATTTAGATTTTTAGTTTTTGATTGGGTTTAATTTATTTTCGTCAGAATTTTTCAGCTTTACGTTACTTCTGTATTTTGGACATATCTCTGTCCACAGTTGTCGGATTGACTCCGTTCTTGTTGGGTTTTCAGATAACGCAGAGGGATACAATTCTTATGAAGAGCTCGAAGCCCAATTCAGACTGGAAGCTGGTCAATTTCTGATGCCAAGTTGGACGCATTTTGCTGAAGTTTTATTTTATTATTGCACTTGTAATTTGAATTGCAACCTGGACCTAAGGTGCGGATATTCTTCAAGGGAATAACACCTGCTTCCAGAATGGTCATTAATCCCGCAGCATGGGGTCATTGAGACAGAAAACTCCCACTCAAGCATTGGAGTTATTTGAATCTATGGCTTCTTTAGAGAATGAAAGTGTTCCGACACACCCAAAGAAAGGGATATATCAGTTGGAAAGTAATGATGCTATGTTGGCTGCATAGAAGACAATGTCTCAACAATTGACGTCCCTCACATCAATGTTTGAAAATTTTCAAGCATATACAATCCAAACACAGCCACCTCCACCAGTTTGTGACTTTTGTGGAGGAAAGCATGAGAACAC
The DNA here is from genome assembly GCF_033153095.1 of Gastrolobium bilobum. NCBI lineage: Eukaryota > Viridiplantae > Streptophyta > Magnoliopsida > Fabales > Fabaceae > Gastrolobium > Gastrolobium bilobum. The sequence continues at coordinate 94,756 of NW_026898525.1, forward strand.
CAATTGTGTCTTGGAGGAACTGAAGCAGCATCAGTGAATGGAATCTGGAATGATCAGAGAAAATCAGGAAACTTACAGAAGAATCAAAGCAGTCCATATGGTGATACATATAATCCAAGGTGGAAAAATCACCCTGGATTCAATTACAACTCCACTCAGCACCAGCTCAACCCACCGATTCCACCACAGTCATAACCTTCGCAAAGTAATCCTTCTGAGTTGGAAAAAGCATTGAAGGAACTCTCAAGTACAACAAATGATTACATCAAAGGTTCAGAAACTTTCAGAAATGAGACAACTTTCTTCATGCAAGAAACCCGAACTGCAATGAGAAATCAAGAAGCATCAATCAGAAATCTTGAAACTCAGATCGGGCAATTATCCAAGCAAATTTCTGAGAGGGCTCAAGGTACTTTTCCAGGTGACACCATTCCAAATCCAAGAAGGGAACACTGCAATGCGATTACTACTATGAGCGAGAAAGCCATTGAACCTGTGGTAAGGCCTTCAGTTGAGAAAAAGAAAGATGATGAACTTGCGACTGAAAAGGAAAAAGAAAAGAAAGTTGCCAAAGAATCTGCTGCAGAGAAAACTGTTCCTGAAAAGAAAGAGTTTCAAATGGGAGAAAAATAAAGCTCAAGAAAGGCAAGAAAATCCATTGGAGCTCTCACCTTATGCAAAGATTCCATATCCGCAGAGGTTCAGAGAGGAAATCAAAAAGCAGCAGTATTCCAAGTTCCTTGACATTTTCACGAAGCTGCAAATCAATATCCCGTTTACTGAAGCCTTGGAGAACATGCCCAATTACGCAAAGTTCATGAAAGATCTTCTATCACGAAAGCGTAAGCTACAAGAATGTGAGACGGTGACTCTGACAGAGGAATACAGTGCCATTATCCAAAAAAAGTTGCCTCCAAAGCTTAAAGATCCAGGAAGATTCAGCATTCCATGTAACATAGGCAATATGGAAGTGAAAAATGTTCTATGTGATCTCGGTGCCAGCATCAACGTGATACCACTATTTATGATGAAGAAACTGGGGATCCCTGAAGTAAGGCCAACCAAGATAATAGTTCAACTGGTTGACCGCTCTACAAAACAAGCTTATGGAATCATTGAGGACATACTGGTAAAGGTTGACAAATTCATCATTCTTGTTGATTTTGTCATCCTTGATATAGAGGGAAATTCTACTATTCCTATGATCTTCGGAAGACCTTTCTTGGCAACCTCAGGAGCGCTGATTGATGTACCGAAGGACGAGTTGATCTTACGGGTAGACGGGGAGCAAGCAATTTTCAAATTCTTTGACAAAAAAATCCCCTCACCTATAACTCATTCGGAAAATCAAGTCTACTATATTACTGAAAAGAAAGGAGAAGAAGAGCACAAAGAGAATTCTCCTCAAGAAGGTAATCCAAAGGTTAAAATGGAAAAGCTCAGGAGCAAAGGAAAGCATGTAAATCCAAATTCAAAGTTATTGAGCCTACTGTATCTCACTCATATGCACAAGAGTACTATGGGAGGACATAATTTCTGAATGATGGAGCTTGGTCATCACTAAGCTCATGCTTTGAGCCACCATGATCACAAGTCAGGTACGTCAGGCTCGTGACGTAAAACAAGCGCTAGTGGGAGGCAACCCAATAATTTTTAACTTTCAGTATTTTAAGTTTCAGTATTTTATTTTAGTAGTTTAGTTTAGTTCTCAGTTTTTTTAATTTAGTTTTAATTTTAATTTATTTTAGTGTTAATTCACATAAAAATAAAAATAAAAACATTGAGGCTCATGATCAATTTTTCTGAGATGGATTTTCAGGTATGTATGGGAATGAAGCATGAACAAGTACGCAATTCTTATTGATTTATATGTTTTGTGTATAATGTTTAATGGAATCATTGAGGTTAGGGAATACTTAAGGAGAAGAATGCAAAGAAATCATAATTTTTTTCTAAATATAGAGAGCTTAAGCTCCCTAAAGGAGGCTTAAGCCCCGAAAATACAATTCCCCTCTGCCTGAGCGCGCTTAAGCGCGCTAGATCGCACTTAAGCGCGCTCCACATTTAGAAATCTTCATTCCCAGGGCACACTCAAGCCCCCAGAGGGAAGCTTAAGCGCGCTAAATAAAATTTTATCCCATTCCTCACTACCTCAGAGCGCTTAAGCGCGCTCATCATTGACATTATGCATGTTGTTAAAGTATTTCGGTTCCATATACTCATTATTATTTTCAGATGCATCTGAATATAAATCTGGGAATTGTTTTGTGGAAATTGTACTAACTTTACAAACATGCTAGATACTCGAATGTTGATATGATTGCAGACACTACACATGATGTTGCTGATATATATTATGCTGATGATGATGTTGTTGCTGCAGATGCCACAACTGGTAATGATCAGGATGCAGCAGAGGAGAATGATACACCCACCACTGATATGAAGGAGGATTGAACCCCATATCAGTTTTAGACTCTTATATTTTATTTCGTTTATTTTGTTGATGCTAGTTGATGGTAGTATGAGATGTATGTTGAGACTAATCCTGGTTATGATTTTTGTTGGACATGACATGCTGACATAGTTCATTCTCTGACATGTGTGCAGAATACAGTGTCAAATCTTTCTGATTTCTTGCTTTGGAGTCTTTTAGATTTAAATTAATTGCTGAGGACAACAAGATTTAAATCTGGGAATGGGTACCACGTAATTCATCAGACCACAATCCTCACATGGTCGGAAGGAAAGAATTCATGATTACCCATAAATTTTCCAACATGCATATGCAATGATTCAGGGGAGATTTCTCAATATTATTATATTTCATATTATCTTATTCCTTTTATTTATGTTATTTTAAATTCGTATTAGTTTAAATTAGATTTTAATTATATTAGTTTACTTTAAAAATTTTAAATTTTAAATTTAGTTTTTAAATACCCCACCCATCTTTAGTCACTAAATGTTAGTGAAATTTTTAAATGGTGAAATTCTTTGTTTTTAAGTTCCATTGTGCTTGATGTATATGCATAGTGAATAATTACAGTAAATTGATTGATTACTGAAATTAAGAGTATAATGATGTAAATTTATTTTCACACATAAATGAGCGTCAGTCAAGCATGCTTCATAATTCACTGGAATAAGAGAAAAATAACTAAAGTGATCAGATAGAGAGTGGAAAAATAAGTATCACACCCTTAGCCGTGAGCTACTGAGCCAAAACAGAATTTTTTTTTGTGGTGTGAACTTCACTGTATGAAACCCTCTAGAACTTGTTTTGTTTCTTTTTGAAATGGTCTGTAGTATACAATTGTTGAAATGATAGAGGCAGTTCTTTCTAAAAGCTAGATAGCCAAATAGCCACCCAGATTTTTATCCTTAGTTGAAGCCCCTTGAGCCTAGGCCTATTTATTCATTAATCACATATTATGAATAACCACTCCATATACATCCTCACCTGAACTGATTAAATTTCAAATTTAAATGAGGGACTAGATATGATTGAAACAAAAAGAAAGAAATTCAAACTCTAGTGTGTGGAAGAAAAGGTGAAAAGAGGAAAAGCCAAAAAGTGATGGAAAAGAAAAGCAAAGAAAAAGGTTGAAATGTGTATCTGTACAAAAACAGAAAAAGAAAAACAAAAGGAAAAAGGAAAAGAAATAAAAGATTCATATTATCATTCTTGGGGAGGGGGCTGAACCTTTAGCCATCACTGTTCCCCCGCACTCCGGATTAGTCCCATAGCCGGCTCAAAGAGTCGAAGCTCGTGGGGGATACCGGAGGGATCCAACTCGTCTCAAAGAGATAATTAGGGTTGGGTAACTCCAAAAAAAAAGATTCATATTATATGAATAAGTGGAAGAAGAAAAGAGGAGAAAGGAAAATAAGGGAAATCTGTTTACTGTACGTTGAACAATCATATATAAATTCCTCTTTGAAATTGAATTTTGATCAGTAATCTTAAGCCACTTATCCAAATAATTCCTTTCCTTTTACCTAAGCCACGTTACAACCTTAACAAAGACCTCTTGATTAACCTAGTATACCAATTAGACTATGGAGAGTGAGAATATAAACAAGCCTATGGTAGTGTTAATGCAGTGAAGTAAGAGTGAAACACATACCCTCAGACATTGAATGTGAGTGAATAAATGAAAATCCCAATGAGAGGGTGTTGTGAAATTGAATTGTACTACTCTTTATTTTGAGAACTCATGTTATGATTCTATGACTAGTGAGTTGTGAATGTTTACTTGAGTTTGATGTGTCATTAACTTTTATCAGATCTGAATGCTCTGAGTTCTCATTATTGGTCAGTTTCTTGTCTGTTATTCATTAAGCATGACCTATGAAGCACCGACACTTCAAAAACTCTGACGTGTCGTGTCCGACACTTCCCGACACTCTGACACTCCCCGACACTCCGACACGCATTATAGAAATTCAAAAAAAAGTTCAAAGGTTGCGTGGCATTGAATTTTTAGTTTCAACTATTAGATTCGTTGGATTATAATTACCATTTTATTGAGTTTAATATAAATATTTGGGATATATTATGTTTCTTTGCAAAATTGATGAATATTATAAGTTTAGTATCATTTTTTGTTAAATTATTGAATATTAAATATAATATATACTACATAAATTAAAAATATTATTTAATATCAAAACGTGTCCTAACGTGTCAAAATCTAACATTTTTTAAAATTAACTTGTCGGAGTGTCGTGTCGTGTCACGTGTCCTATGTCAGTATCGGTGCTACATAGAGCATGACTAGCCGTCTCCAAACTTTCCCATAGTTTTATTCTGTTTAATTGCTGAGGACAACAATGTTCAAATCTGGGAATTGTTGATAAACCTTTAGTTTATCTTGTTTTATGGACTAAAATAATATGAATTATCTAATTGAACAAGTCAAAAACTAGGGTTTTAATCGGATAATCATGAACATTATCTGATTGTTACTTGATTAAATAATATTTGCTATTTTTAAGGGATTTGATCATAAAGAGATTCAAATATGAAGAATTTGGATACAGGGAAATCAAATCATAAAAGATGATGGATCAAGGTGGAAACAAGAAGATTGAAGATCTTATCAAGTTGTTAGCAGAGGGAGCTTAAGCCCCCATTTCGAAGCTTAAGCTCCCTAAAAACGCATTTGCCACTGCCTCAGGGCGCTTAAGCCCCCAACTCAGGGCTTAAGCGTGCTGCCAGAAGAAAGCTTCAAGTCGAGGAGCGCGCTTAAGCGTGCAACGCGAACTTTGCCATCACCGTCCTAGGGGGCTTAAGTGCCCCGAAAGATCCAACTTAGGCCCATCCAAGTATTCCACTAGGATACGAACTCTTGGCCAATAAAAGCACCATTGGGGACCAGAATTAATTAACTTTTCATATTCTAAGAGAGTCTTTGGTGCTTGGAGGCAGAGGGAAGGCAGAGAAACATCCAGTTCATGTTCATGAGCAGCGGAGACAGATCGGAATCAAGTCTGCACTGGAGATATTGAAGATTCACCAATCATCTATGGAGTTTGGGGGAGCTTTTATATTGTCTTTTGTTCTTGATTTTGATATGTCTGGCTAGTTCTTTAAGTAGTTAGGGTTAGATGGATTTTAGTCGATTTATTATGCTTTGAACAATTCGTCTGTTAATTTTCCTTTATGTAATGAATGAAGTTATCTGTTTTTAATGCTTTATATATGCTTGAATCTTATATAATAATCATCGGTAAATGCATGACAATAGGGATGTTGGTGTGTGATCCATATCTGATAACTTCATCGTAAACATTATGATTCTAGGGATAGACATAGGGTTTGCGTAATCTTTAAGATTCTTGAACTTAATGCTTATGTTCTTGGGGAATAACCGGGGAACTAGGGTTCTTCCAAGATCGTGAAGGTTTAAGGTAATAAGGGATTGATCCCTAATTACATGCGAAAGAATTGATTAGATTGATACTAAGGACGATTAACATTAAGAAGGAATTCAAACATAATAAAGAGATTAAAGGAAGTCGAACCCCTAGCTATGTTATTTTAAATTAGTTAATCCCATCTTTAATTTCTTGCTTTTATTCTTGATTCATTAGAGTAAATCACATCTTTAAATTTTTATTTTAATTCTTGCATTTAATATTTTAAATTCGAAAATTCAAATCCTGTTTCAAATACAACTTTGATTGTCCAACTTAAGTTGCAATAGTGAATTGGTGCTTGAACCGTAATCCTCGTGGGAACGATCTCTTACTTAATCATTATATTACTTGTACGATCGGTGCACTTGCCATGAGTAGCAACAGTGGCCTCCTGAAAAGTTTTTCCAAGAAGTGTGTGAGTGAGGATAAAGTACGCTGAAAAGTCTCGTGTTAGTGTGTGGGGATAGTTATTGACCCAGGCTTCCAGCATGGGTACATGAATGAATCGAATCGACACTCGAAAGAAAGAGATTCCAAATATTGTGCAAGTATTAGACTGTATAGTTGAGGATAGCATATAATAATTAATCGGTACTATCTATACTAACAAGATGCATCTATTTTTCGATAGCCCATAACGGAAGAACTTCATAGTTAAGTGTGCTTGACTTGGAGCAATTTTGGGATAGGTGACGTCCTGAGCGGCCAGGCGTTACAGAATGCATACAATATTGGATAAAGTGTTTGAAATGGATAATGACTGTAATTTAAGCAACTATGAATATTACCTTGGATATTAAGTAATGATCTAAATTGTTGTATGATATTAGTTAATAAAACAAAGAAGATGTCATCAAAATTTCTAAGTAAATAGCCAGTTTTATATCTAACTTTGAGAGACCATATCTCCCTCCACACTTGGCCAATTAAGGCGCAACATACCTCATCTTCAAAATTAGGATGTTAACTATACTTTCATAAAATTCGGTGTCATTTAGAGTTATATAAACTGCCCAGTTTTTGTTTGAAGGCAGAATAGAATGCCCTGTTCCGCGCTGTAAGAGGCCACTTTTATCTATGTTTTTGTAAAAATTCATATCTCCCTTAATTCTTACTCAAATTAAGCTTACGATATATCAAATTGAAGGTATAGATGTCTATACACTGTATAAAATTTGAGAGCAATTGGATAAGTAGAATGAATGCAATTTAAAAATTGCGAGAGATGTTTGGTGACCCGTGCGCTGTGAGTTGGCAGTTTTGTACGTCTAACTTGCGACGAGTGTATATCCTTCGTTTCTCATCGAAACAAGGCGTACCTTATGTCAAATTGAAGCCCTAGATGTCTAGTTTATTTAAATTATTTTTGGAGAAATTTCTGGTCACGAAAATATTTCTTTGTCTTGGGATTTATGAATTGTCATCAAATTTCCTATAGTTCCACCGTCATTGGAGAATTTTCTGGTCATGAAAATACAACGAGCATATCCGGAGTTATAAAACTCCAATTGAGGCGCGTTATACCTCATTGGAAAGCTAGAACAACTTAGTTTAACACACTAGAAGATGGAAATTTATGGATATGTAGTCTATCTGTAGTTTTGAGAAAACTGTAGGTACCTCAAGTCGGTAAAACGTCAAATCGTGTAATTAAGCTTTGTTTATTTATGGAAACCATTTAGCAACCTTAGATAGGTGCTGTATGATAGTTAAGCAATAGAAATTAATGTTCCGCAATTGTAAATTGGTTATGATCACAATTTTGGAATTTGATAAATACGGTTGTTTAAATATAAACGTTGTTTTAAAAAGGAAAATGTTTTACCGTATTTTAATTAGCTGCTATGATTGTAACTACGCTTAGTATTATATGTGATGATAACATATCAGTGTACAGTGGGCTGTTACATAATGTCTTTGATTCCTGATGAAAAAAAAACATATTTGAATTTAGATAATGTTTTGAAGCAAGATGGTAATTTTGAACTTAAGGATGCCGAATTCTCAAATGAGATTTTAAATACCTTCTCATGTTCAGAGATTCCTAATCATAAATTAAATTTGAAGGTTACTATGTCAGTTATGCTGTTAAGAAATATTGATCAGTCAAGAGATCTATAAAATAGCACAAGATTGCTTAATTCAAGATTGGGCAACCGTATTGTTGAGGCAACTATTCTTACAAGAAGCAATATAGGAGAAACTGTGTTATTCCCTAGAATGACGATGAGCCTATCAAGTCATACATTTCCTGTAAATTTTCAAATATTACAATTTCCTCTGGTTGTTTCATTTTCCATGACTATCAACAAGAGTCAAGGACAATTGCTTTCTCATGTTGGAATTTATTTCTCTAGACTTATCTTTACTCATGGGCAATTATATATGGCATTATCAAGAGTAAAGAGCAAACAATGAATGAAGATATTTATACTTGATGATAATGGTTGTATTGCAAATAGTACCATTCTATGTAGCACCGATACTGACACAGGACACGTGACACGATACGACACGACACTCTGACACATTAATTTTAAAAAATGTTAGATTTTGACACATTAGGACACGTTTTGATATTAAAAAATATTTTTAATTTATGTAGTACATATTATATTTAATATTCAACAATTTAACAAAAAATGAGACTAAACTTATAATATTCATCAATTTTGCAAAGAAACATAATATATCCCAAATATTTATATTAAACTCAATAAAATGGTAATTATAATCCAACGAATCTAATAGTTGAAACTAAAAATTCAACGCAACGCAACCTTTGAACTTTTTTTTGAATTTCTATAATGCGTGTTGTAGTGTCGGGGAGTGTCGGAGTGTCGGAGAGTGTCGGACACGACACGTCAGAGTTTTTGAAGTGTCGGTGCTTCATAGGTACCATTGTCTACAAGAAAGTATTTCAAATATTAGTGTAGTTGATTTGGTTCTATTTAGACACATTTGTTTTACTATAAGCAATAAATCTGTCTCATATGTGCCTTTTTGGTTCAATTGTTTTTTTTAAATCACAAAAAAATATAAACAACAATAATAGATATGAAACAAGACAAAGTTTATTTGGTTCTATAAAAAATAAAAAATAAAATACATTTTTTTATGCTTATTTAATGAGTATTTGCATTGTGTGTCGCAAATAAAAATATGATGGCAGGATGTCCCTGGTCAAGCAGAATATAGTAAAGCACAAGCTTGGTATATGCTTAACTTATCCCTCCAATGATTGTCACAGATTGACACTAAATTCAAACAATTTTTTTATTATAGCAAGGAGTTGCGAAAAAACCATTTTGATAGGGTTTGATCACTATTGTTGCTGGATGCCTTGATATAGTTGAAGATTGAATTATTGAGTACATAACTATATTTCATTTGCATAATAATCGATATCTCTTAATTGCAGAGTTTTGTTTGTGGTTTATATTTACAAAATTCTATGTGAGTGTTATAGCTATTTCAACTTCCAAAATAGCAAGATAATTCTTTTTTTTCCAAGTATTTCTCAAGTAAAAGGGTTGCATTTTTTATCAAAAAAAAGGCTTGCATTTTTCTTTTTTGTTACTTCATGTTTATATCTCCATCATTGTATCATTTCATGTTTATATCTCCACCACTGTATCATTTAGGACTTCATAGCAACATGAAGTTCTTGATTTCTTTTACAAATTAACCAATCTCGATCGATAAAAATTCTGATTTTTTTTCTCAACCAAACTTCTTCTCAGAAAGATAGATGGGGCGATTCAAGTGAGATCTTCGCTTTGCATTGAATTAAACCACATGCTCCACCCGTACGTTAGATGGTAATACACTAATATTAATTATATGAGGCGGTATTATGAAAATATAATTTTGTAAACCCAAAGTCGTGTCGTGACTCATATAACTTGTTATTGACTAGATGGAAAAATGTAAACAAATCCAGATAGACATGAGTTGATTTGAACATCATCTTATAATAATATAACATTTTTTAATGATCTAATAATACATTATGAGACGAACATAAATTCAAAATTGAATCTGTTATGGACCCATATAAGAGGCCCATTAAGTGATAAGCCCAACAAGGGGCAATCCAAGATATGGATTGATAGTAATAAAGGGTAGTATCTGTCAAGGATACTAATCCTAATACGACAGCGTAGCAAGCAGGCCCGGGCCCTCACCAGAGGCACCAAAGGCCTATCCACACTACCCACATGTAACCTCTATAAATACAAGGTACACCCTAAAGGTACGTACGCTCTCTCTCTTACTGTTATGTTGTCATTGTGCGCACACACACCCCATTGGCTAACGCCGTTATAGTATTCTGTGTACAGAGATCTGCTTGACTCAAGGGTTTCTCCTTCATAGACACATTGGAGAGGGCACTAGATCTAAGAGAAACATGCCAATCTATTGGGCTGGACATCTCCGTCTTAAGGACAGAACATTGGCGCCGTCTGTGGGGAAATTCTTCTTTGAATCGGAAGTTCCCACTAACCTGAGAAAAGATGGCAATCCAGACAAGGAGCAGTAGCCAGCAATTACCCCAGAACCAGAACCAACCGCTGGATCTAGTTCTGGAAGAGGTAAATCAACCTCAGAACCAGCAAGGAAACGACATGGAATATGACCATGTCCAGGTTGAGGACGAGATCTCAGACACCGCGTCGAGATAGGGGGCTGACACAATCATGGTTCCGATAAGGAACAACCCTTCCCAGCATCTTGGAGATCTTGCTGCGCGTATTGCCCAATCAGCCGACCCAGATACTCGACTGGCTAATAACGCATTTGCTGCGATTATGGAGCGAATCGCAGAATTGGAATTTCGTAATAATCTGCAACGACAGTAGGATTTTCGGACGATACGAGAGGAAAATAATAGGGGAATGTGAGACCTGGAACATCGCTTAACACAGCTGACTGAACCAGGAGTGACAGAAATTGAAGCCCAGCCTGCCAATGGCCGGGAAGGAACTCGCAACTTGATTCAACAGAACCGGGTTCCTGAGGTGGAAAATCGTGAAAGGCTCAACTCGGCCAACGCAGCGAACCCGGACCAAGGAAACCAGCGGCTGATGCCCAAAATGCTCAAAACTATCTGGCACAAGCTAATAGCCAAGAGGACCGGGATAGGACTCATCCCAACCAGAATGCTCAGATCACCCGAGGGTGTGTGGAATCTGGCGGGTACAGAAGGAAGCACAGCAGGGGGAAGTATAACAACAGCCTTTTTACTGGTGAACTACTGAATGCTCCCTTCCCGGAGGACTTCGACTCAGCACACTTGCCAAAGTATGATGAAAGTCAAGATCCACAAGTTCATATAGACGCTTTCGACACATATATGTATATCCGGGGAATTGATGAACCCCTCATATCCCGGATATTTGCAATAACCCTAATTGGGGCAGGCAGACATGGTTTTCAACTCTTCCTGTTAATTCCATCGGATCATTCAAGGAATTTGGGCAGAAATTCCTCTTAAACTTTGAGACCAGCAAAAAGCATCTGAAGTCTGAGTTCGCACTTGGAAAGATACGACAGCAACCCGGATAAACCCTCCAGAAATACCTTAACCGGTTCAAGGACGTTGCATTGCAGGTCCCTGGGTTGCAAGAGAATGTCCACGTACAACTCATTGTGGTATGTCTGGATGGTGCATCCAGGATGGCCAAGTCGGTCTATAAAGACCCAGTGAGGACGTTGGAGGAATTCAGAACTCGTTCGAAGAAATACCTTGAACTGGAGCAAATGAAGATTGCAAATGCGCAATCGGAAGAGGGCAAAAGAGCTAGCCCGAGCAGAAGAAGAAGCCCAGCCCCGAAAGGAAAATAACGAGTTGATAATAAGAAAAAAGATCCTAGGGCCAGAATCCCGGGCACAAGAGATCGAGTTGAAAGGTACGACAAATATACACCGTTGAATGCGTCGCGCTCGCAAATCTAGAGAGAAGTGGCAATGACGGAGATGAAGAAAGTAGACAGACCCCGGCCCATATTTGACAGAGGAGGTTTGGACAGGTCTAAATACTGTGCTTTCCATGATGGACCGGGTCACACAACTGATCAATGCTGGGATCTCTGAGATGCTGTGGATCAATTTGTGAGAGATGAAAGGAAACCACTAAGAGGATTCCAACCCTGACGAGTTCCTGGAAGCGGAATTCGATTGCAACGTAATCAGTGGAGCCCTTGGAGGAGGGGGTGACACCATAAGTGCAAGAAGGAAGTACTTGAAAGAGGTCATTTTAATTCGGGACCGTCCTAAATTCAAGAAAGACCCAAGCAAACTAGATCCTCCTTTGTTGTATCTTACGAAAGAGGACATGCATGGTGTGTTGCTGGGACATGTTGATGGACTAGTCATTGCTGGAACCCTGGTAAACTGCCGGGTTAAGAAGATTTTTGTTGATGCAGGGAGTAGTGCCGATATCATACTGTGGCACGCTTTTAAAAAGATGAACCTGGATGAGGAGGACCTCAAACCTTGGAAAACAACTTTGATAGCTTTTAATGGATAACATACACCTCCTGAAGGCTACATAGATCTCAGATTGAGCCTGGGAACTAAAGAAGCGTTCAAATCAGAACAGGTAAGATTTATAGTGGCCGACTTCCCGTCAGAATATAATATAATTCTCGGGAGACCAACTATATACCAGTGGGACATGCTGGTTTCTACGAAACATCAAAAGATAAAGATGTTGAGCAGTAAGGATGAAATAATTACTGTTTGTGGAGATCAAAAGAAGTTCAGAGGATACTATTTTGACACTGTCAAGGACAATGAAGATGGACATGCAGGAGATAAACAAGGCAAGAACGCAATCCCGCACCACTCCAAGAAGCCTGTTAATGTGGTTGAACTCGAAATGAGAGAAGAGATAATACCGAGACCCGAACCTGATAGAGAACTAAAAAATCTCACATTGGGAAAAGAACCTAGTCAATTTACCCGAATTGGAAAGACCATAGATCCCCAAGTTAAAGAAGAATTGGCCGATTTCCTCAAGAGCAACACAGATGTGTTCGCTTGGAAGTCGTCTGAGATCCCGGGCATCGATCCCGCCTTCTGCAGCCACAAGCTGGAAGTTTATCCGGGATCCTTGCCGGTTTCCCAAAAGAAAAGAAAGATGGGACCAGAAATGAAACAAGTTCTAGAAGAACATGTTAAGGAGCTTTTGGATGCCGGGTTCATTCGGGAGGTACAGTACACAACATGGCTGGCGAATGTGGTGATGGTGAAAAAACCAAATGGCAAATGGAGAGTCTGAACTGATTACACGGACTTGAACAATGCTTAGCAACTCCACCAGTGCTCTCAAAGCCAGACCCAGGAGATATTCTAATACTGTATCTGGCTGTGGGAGAGGAGGCAATAAGTGTTGTTCTGATCAAGGAAACTAACGAAGGCCAAGACCCGATTTATTTTGTCAGTAGAGCCTTACAAGGTGCAGAGATCAGGTATCAAAAGTTAGAAAATGTGGCCTTTTCTTTGCTGATCACGGCCAGGAGATTGAGGCCATATTTTCAGGGGCATCAGATAATCGTCAGGACCAATCAGCCGATACGACATGTGTTGCATAAACCGAACCTGGCAGGAAGAATGAATAATTGGGCAATTGAGCTTGGTGAGTACAATATAGCATATGAAAGTCGGAAGGCCATCAAGTCACAAGCTCTGGCTGACTTCATAATGGAGTTGACGCCATTAAACCCGGAACATGAGGAGTCTGGGGGGCATGGAAGGTCTACGTGGATGGATCCTCCAACAATAAAGGAAGTGGAGCTGGAATCATACTAGAAAGCCCAGAAGGAGTAACAATTGAACACTCCTTGAACTTGGGATTCCCAACTTCAAATAATCAAGCTGAGTATGAAGCTCTGATAGCCGGGTTGATGCAGGCTAAAGAACACGGAGCTAGAAAGGTTCAAGTCTTCAGTGACTCACAGCTGGTGACTTCGCAGATAGAAGGAAAATACCAGGCCAAATGTCCTCTGTTGATGAAGTACTTGAGTAAAGTTCAGGAAATAATGGTCGATTTTGATGAGGTGCAGGTCACTCACATCCCTCGAGGGGAGAATAGCCGAGCTGGCATCTTGTCAAAGTTGGCAAGCACCAAAAGTTTGGGTAACCACAGAACTGTGGTTCAACAAAGCATAACAATGCCGAGTTGCGTGATGGTGATAACCTTGGCACATGACTGGAGGAAACCCATAATGGATTACCTGGAAAAAGGAATATTGCCAGAAGATCGTCTGAAATCTAGAAAGCTTGTCCGAGATGCGGCACAATACACAATTGTGAATGACCAGCTATTTAGAAAGAGTTTGCACATCCCTATGCTAAAGGGTTTGAGGTCGGAAGAAGCAGCATATGTCCTAGCCGAGATCCATGAAGGAATCAACGGCCATCACATGGGAGGCAAAGCCCTGGCTAGAGAAGCCCTTAGAGCTGGTTATTACCGGTCGACAATGGAGGAAGACTCTAAAGAACACGTCAAGAAATGTGACAGCTGCCAGAAGCATGCCAGGTTAATCCTTTCACCACCTGAAGAACTGAAATGCATCTCGGCTCCATGACCCTTCTTCAAATGGGGTATGGATTTACTGGGACCCTTCAAAGCTGCTGAGGGGCAACTTAAGTGGTTGATTGTGGCTGTGGATTATTTCACTAAATGGATATAAGCAGAGCCAGTCACCAAAATCACCTCGGCTAGAGTGCAAAGGTTCTTTGAACTGAACATTGTTTCCAGATTCGGAATACCAGCCGAGGTGGTCACTGATAATGGGACACGGTTTGCTGATAAGAGATTCCAACAGTTAATGAAAGACCTGCAAGTCACACATCGCTTCGCATCTGTGGAACACCCACAATCGAATGGGCAAGCCGAAGCAACCAACAAAGTGATTGTGAACGGTCTCAAAAAATGAATGTTTGATGCTGAAGAAAGCTGGGTTCAACAACTATACTATGTCCTCTGGGGTTACAGAACAAGTACCCAAACTGTGACAGGTGAAACCTGCTTGGTCGAACCGAGAGTTGCTCGGGAATATTTCTTTCAGAGAGCAAGAGTGTAGAGTAGTAATCAGGATTGCCAACAGGAGCAATCTACTTTGACTAAGAGCAACTCTCTTTAACTATACGCAAGCGTACGTGTCAAGCAATATAGGATATTATAGCCCCAGATTTATCGTCCTCAGGGAGCCGTTGTGAAGTAAGAAGCGCTAAAGGAAACTTAATTTGTAAAATGGAGCAATAAAAAAAATCACTATTCTCAGCTAAGCTTCACAAAGAGCAATCTCTGGGCAGCTAGTTAAACAATGTTAACCATTCTGAACCAGATGAGAGCAGTGAATGACTTACCATGGTCATCGAATAAAATGGCATCAATTGAAGTAACTTTAAGAGCAGTCAACGAAATGAAAGTAAAAGCATCAGCTAGTAAAACACAGTTCAGTTATCGTGAGGAAAAGGTTGTGATAGGAATTGAGTTAAGATTAATTTCAGAAAGAAAAAGATCAAGTAGGTGTTACGGGTTCCATGTTTTCATCCCTTTGGTTAACCCTGCCTGGTAGCATATTTTACAAGTGGATTTTGCTCCTTCCCTTGTTTTGCTATAGGTAAGCAGAGGGTAAGGCCTTTCTCTCCACGTTACTCCATAGTACTTGGAGTTATATGCAAGGAAACCATGCTGCCTTCTCAAAAGAGCATGGATTCACATGGCAGTGCTCCCCATTCCAGGTGTTTATCCCTCCTTTCTTCAGGCTAAACTACCCCAGGATTTTGAGAATGCTCCACACGCCTTTGTCAGTGTTTCATCAACCGAGTGGTCCCGGGATGAGGTTGCCAGTCCAAAGGGTTTCACAAAATCAATAAATTAAACCAAAGAGCAACTCAAAATTCATTTATAAAATATGTGTTCCTTACAAAGCTATCCTAAGACAAAAGGGATTACTTCTATGGAACCCTCACCTACTTAGAGGAAGTTAGCTCCTAGTGAGCATTTTTACAAAGAAATAAGAAAATAAAGAGACAACCAGTCCTAGGATGGGTGCTGATCCTCCTCTTTATGAGGATTGCTTGTTCCTTTTATAGGGTTCTTCATTTGATCTCCATTGTTCCTTTCATCAAGGGTCGTACTTTGTCTAAATCCTCTCCAATGGTAGCTTTGCTTCTTGCCAGCTTGGCCTTAAATGGAAGTGGTCCCCCTTGCTTTTGGCTCCCTTTGTGAGTAGGAGTATCGGATTCAGGGTGGCACCTCCAAACCTTCTGCTGTAGCTGACGTGGCGGCTCCCCATTGCTCAGCTTCTTTGCTTTCGTACTGTAGCAGAGGCAGCACCTTCACCTTCTCTGCTGTAGCTGACGTGGCGGCTCCCCATTGCTCAGCTTCTTTGCTTTCGTACTGTAGCAGAGACAACACATTCACCTTCTCTGCTGTAGCTGACGTGGCGGCTCCCCATTGCTCAGCTTTTTTGCTTTCGTACTGTAGCAGACTTCTTTTTCCTTTCTGCGCAACACTCCTTCTTCTCTCTTCATTTTGTGGTTCCTTTTGATGGGCCTTAGGTGTCCTGAACAAAGCAAACTAACCCAATAGTCATATGTGAAAAAGATAATGTTAAATTTGCTTCAGGTCTACCTTAATTCCCACTTTCGGCATTGCTCTGGTCCACTATTCAAAACAGTTGCTCTATATGAAAAGAAGAAGGTTAAAGGGCGTGATTTATAACCAAAACATTGGTTTTGTGGAACAATTTGCACTTAATGGGCCTCAACTCTTGAGGACTATCAACACCCCAAAACTAGATATTACTCGTCCCGAGTAATCCTTCACAACCAACAGTCTTCTTGTGACAGGCTAATGCTCCTTGAGATTATTGATAAAGAGTTAACTTAATTCCTTCCATCGCTTCATTAGAGCACTCATCTGACTTGTGAGTTTCACCAGCTTCATTGTGTGTGTGAACTCTTTTAGTCAGTTTCCCACAGAGTTGCTTCCGGATTGATCTTTTTGGCTTGATTTTTTTTTTCTCTTACTTTCTAGCTCCTTTCTCTATTTCTTTCTTTTTAGGTCTTTTAACTGGAAGTCAATTACCCTTTTCTTTGCATAGGGCTGACCTTCAACAGTATGCTCTTTGAGCGGCTCTTGCTCTTACCTTGATGACTTGAGCTCTTTGAGCGAAATTTTTGGAGCAGAGGAGCTGACTTTTTTTTTTTTTTTTTTTTAACCAGGAGCAGAGCAATTTACTTAAACAGCCTGAAGTTCTTTCCTTGGTAACTCAAATAGTCCACTGAATAACAGAGTGTCCGATTTTTGGAGTGCTGCTTTTTGTGCATGGTGTTGCTCCAAATCAAAGTGATGCCCTATGTTGCTTTGTTAGAAACTGTAAACTCTTTAGGGCATCTCAAGGAGCAATCATTTATCTAAGAGCAAAGTCAGTAACATTTCACCACAAAACTTTCAAGCATTCATTCCAACAGATTTAAACAAGTTAAAAAGGATAGGGAACGAATGAACCTGGGGTCACCGTAGCGACCCTTAATGCTCTCCAGTTTCTTGTCTTGCTCCGCTAAACGAAGCATTTGTTATTGCTTCTGGAGGGAAGACATTTGGAAACGGTGGATATGGAGTTTGTCCCTTGAATTTTTCTCCCCAGTTACTGGCGAAGATTTGATCCCGAGCTCGGTAGTACAATCGAAGTTGAATTTCCTCCTCTTTGCTTTTCATCAATTCATCTTTCAAGAGCCCGATCTCCTCCTTCCAGTCCTTCCTGCTTTTTTCGTGGGCTTGCTCCCTCTCTTCCATTCTCTTGTTCATCATCTCTACTGCTTTCACCAGGTCTTTTACCGTGTTTTGCAAGGTTGAGGATCCCTCTCCTTCCTCAATCCTTTTTTTCTGCGGCAGTGGTCCAGCATTTTTTATCTGGTCAAGTTCATTCTGCAGGGCCACCTTTTCTTTGTTGATGAGCAAGCTGGCTTCTTTCAGAGATTGCAGCTCCCTTCCAACTGTGTCTTCTAAGGCTTGCACTTGAGTGGCTAGAAGGTCTGCTCCGAGACCAAACATAGTTTGACATTGAGTCATGTCAGTTGTCTCGACTAGGAACTGCCTTCGTCCACCCCTTGCAGGAGCTCTCTTAAAGGGAAGTTTTTCCCTTCTTGGAGTTTTCTGAGGTTCTTCCTTCACATTCCCCGAAACTTCAGCTTCCTCTTCTTCCTCCTTTCCTTCTTTTTCTTCTTTCTCTTCTTTTTCTTCTTCCTCCTCACTTTCCAATCCTTCATTGTCTCTGATTCTTTTTATCGTGGACTGATCAATGTCCGACCCTTCTGGAATGATTTCATCCGAAATCGGGATGTTGGCCTTTAAACCAGCCCTCTTGCACATTTCAGTGACCAGACAAGGGAAAAAGAAGGGGGAGTTTCTTGGTGCATTTGCCACCAGTTGTTTGTAAACAATCCTCCCAACATCAAACTTCTTCTTAGTTAAGATGCAGAAGACCAGCACTGCTCTTTCCCAGTTCACTCTAGAGTCGTTGCTCACGGGAATCAGACGGGAGTTAATAAAATGCATCCATACCTTTGCTTCGAATTTGAGTTGCTTCCTAGGGATGGATTCCTTAGTTCCCCAGGTTGCTCCCTCTGAGCCTATTTCTTGGAGCACTTCTCCAGTTACGGCCTCATCCCCTCGGCCAGCACAGTATCTATCGAACTCATCTTGTTCGGCAGGAACTGAAGCAGTGTTGTATGCTTCGTTGATTTCTTCAGGGGAGAAGTCTACTTTCACGCCTCTGATGAGGAGTTTTGGAAGATCTTCTTTCTTCATTCCCTCCAAGAATGCAGTCACGAACTCAGTGCGAGCTCTTGAGGGAGGCTCAATGAAGAGTTCCCAATCCAGTTCTGCTATATCCTCGGTCAGCCATCGGTCGAGATCTCCGTGTTTGGAGCTACTGAGGACTATGCCCCGTTCTGGTATGACTGTACGGTCGACTGTGGTTTGCTCAGGTTTGAGCTTTTTCCCTGTTCGGGTCCTCTTCTTGGAGATAGAAGCAACAGGTATAATGGCCTTTGGACGTGTCATGGTGTAATGTTCTGAGTAGGAGGGATGGAGTGGGGAGTAAAGGTTGGATTTTTGTGGGTTGAAGGAGAAAAGATTATGAGAATGAAATAGTAGTTCTGTGTTTATAAAGGAACGAAGGGGAGGATGGGAAGGTTAAAACGCTCTGTATGGTGGTGATCGTGGCTTTGCTGAGTGGCGGATATGGGGTGGAAGAGCGTCTGCTGCACATAAATGCCTGGGGGAAAGCAACTGTCCTCTGCTCTGACGGTTTCTTCTTTTTGAAACTGCTACTCTCGCTTGATTGGAGGGATGTGACAGCACGACGTGGAGCTATTATCCTTCCGTTGCTTCCGCCACTCGGTTTTCTCTCTCTTTTTCGCATGCGGCCCATTGCAGGCCCTTGGGTTAAAAGGGGCAAGTGGATCAGCCCAATTAGAACTTGGTTTCTCATTGAGGGATCAAATTCTAAGTGTTGGTTGCTCCTTGCTTTTGGGATCAGGTTGCTCAAGAGCAACCCCAAAACTAGCTTCCTGCAATGGTTAGCACATTAATTTTCTCAAACAAAGACAATAATAATAAAAAGAACGACGTGGAAATAAATCTGGGTTGTCTCCCAGTAGCGCTTCGTTTATAGTCTTAGCTCGACTTGTTGCTCCTTGAGTCAGACTTCAGCTGGGTCATCGAGATGAGAAGTTAGTTTCTCATGCTCCTTGATCCCTCTATTATACTTCTTGAGTCTGTGTCCATTTACCCTGAGCGTTGCTCCAGATGTTTCATGAGCAATGGCAAATGCTCCATTGGGAAGTGCTTCAATGATTGCATAAGGTCCCTCCCATCTTGATTTCAACTTTCCAGGAAACAGTTTCAATCTGGATCGATACAGCAGCACTTTGTCTCCAACTTCTAACTCTCTCTTGATAAGCTTTTTATCGTGCCACTTTTTCATCTGCTCCTTGTAGAGGTTGGCGTTTTCATATGCCTTGCTCCGGAATTCTTCCAGTTCAACCAACTGGAGCAACCTCTTTTCCCCAGCCATTCTGGAATACTCCATATTTCTTCAGGAGCAATTGGAATTGTTTGTTCACGAAGTGTGTACCCCCGTCGCTGATAATTGCTCTAGGGGTTCCAAATCGAGTGAA
>NW_026898526.1:0-116580 GCF_033153095.1 Gastrolobium bilobum
ATAGTCTTCCTTTCGCTTCAGACTCTGGTGTTTGCTCCCGCAAGGCGTTTCTTCAAGATGCAGACTGGACCGTGCCTTGAAAGAAGTACCAGAGGTGATGAAAAAGAACCAGACATGGGCATATAAAGCACTTAATGATGAATGAATTATTGATTCGAGATGACTGATTATGTTTGTTACTCTTGTAGTGGGTCCTGGCATACCTGTCAATAATGGACATAGATATTTTAAGCTTGAAAATGGAAGGTTCTTGTGCTAGTTGGGGATTAGGACAAGTTATTTATACGACTATGGTTTTGAGTGACTGTTTATTTGTTCCAGTTTTCAAGAGGAATTCAATTTTTGTTAGTTGTTTTGGTTAAAACATGGGTTGACAATGCAATTGATTCCTCAGTTACATTTCGAAGTTCATCTTCGTCTTGTTTGTTCTAGTACATTGTTTAGATAGTTCTTATTACCTATGTCCTATAACCTTTTTAAATTTGTTATGTTGAATGGAAAGGATGATGAACAAGGATCTTCACCAAAGAAATAAAAGTTTCAAATGAAACATAACTTTGGCCTTTGTGATTGAGTTCACATTATCTCAAGTAGAAAATATGTTTTAGTTAAAAGAGGGACTGAAAGTTCAATAATCTTTTAACTAAAGGCTAAGTAAAGTGGCCAAGTAATCCTACAAGGGCCAAGAAGGTTTGCGCAACTATTCAACTGGAACTGGTACATACTAAAGTATGTGGACCACTTAGCGTTCAGACCAGAAGAGGTGATGAGTACTTCATTATATGAATGTTTACTCTGGATTTGGACAGATGAACCAAGTGCGTCATAAGTCTAAAGCTTTTGGAAATTTCCAAAAGGTTTAGTCTGAGGCAGAAAAGAATGTAGGTGTTCAAATCAAAAACACTTTGGTCTGACTAAAGTGTTGGCTACCTATCTGGTAATTTCAGGTCTTACCTGATTTAAGAGGGGATAGTTTTCGTAACTGTCAACTCTAAGAACGCATTAGTTGAATGAAGTTGCAGTATGCAAAAATCAAACATTTCTAGACTTGGTGAAGATCATGTTCAGTTATTCATCTTTGCCAATGTTGTTCAAGGGAGATGCCTAAGAGAAGGAAATCTATCTTCTTAACTTGGTTCCGTCAAAGTTTGTTGTAAAGACACCTAAAGAATTATGGAAAGGGTGCAAGCCCAGATCAAACCATATTCGGATTTAGGGTGCTACGGCACACGTCCTACAACAGCAGTCAAATGAGATGGAATCTTGTATGGAAGTGTGCATATCTTTTGGCTACCCTAAGAGAATCTAAGTGAGCACTCACATGATTTTCTTAAAGGAGGACTAGATAAGAAATTATAAGCTCTTAGGTTAGGTTATTCTTGATGAGATTTATCTCAGATCAAGAATTTTCAAAATCTGTAGAAGCTTCATCCACTGTTCCCTTGATTGTTCAAGAGGGGACAGATATATCTCTAAGTGAACAAATAAGAGAACCATGATTGGAAATTCAACATGATAATATATAAGTGAAACTAGTAGAAATATTAGTATCACATGTAAAGGAACAAAATCAAGGATAAGCGGATCCTCAAGAAATTGAAGATCCATCATTTGACCCACTCTTTGTTTTACTTATAAATACACATGGTCTAGTGCAGTACATTCGTAGTGGGAGAGAACCTTGTTAACTCTCAAGTTGTCTCTTGTTGAGTGACATTGATCCTACTAGTTACGATAATGCACTAGAAGATGTTGTTGATCAAGTGTTGCTCAGACTATGAACAATGAGATGAAATACTTGTATTTCAACTCCGTTCGGTCCTAGTAAAGACACCAAGAGGGGTAAAACCCACAAGGTGCATGTCGACATAAAAGGCAAAGAGAGGATGGACAGAAAGGTGAAAACCTTCAAAGCTAGCTTGGAGGCATTTTTTGCCAGACGCCATGCTTGAGTCTATCCAGATTCTCTTAGTTGCTATAAGTCTCAATTATGAGATTTCATTTTGGGAGTTGGATGTCAGGATATCTACATACAACAACCAAAAGGGTTTATAGCAAATGAGTAGGAACACACGATATGCAAGTTGTGAAAGTCTATTTCATAGACTTAAGCAAGCATCCAGGTCTTGAAACATCAGTTTTGATCAGGTTATCAAAATTTTGATTTTGAGAGAACCTTGATGAATGATGTGTATTTGTATGTAAAGGATACAACAGAAGACAGTATTTTTTTCTGGTACTTTATGTAGATGATATGCTCCTTATTGGAAACAATGTGGAGGTAATATCAAGCATAAAGAGTTGGCTAAGTTAGTTTTTGGTATGGAAGTACTGGGGAAGCCAATTATATTCTTGGGATAAAACTCTTATGAGGCCGGAAGAATAAGTTGTTGGCATCACCTCAGGCTACTTACATTGACAAAACTCTTGCCAAAATTCAACATGAGAATTCTAAGAGAAGAATTATAAATTCTTAGATGTGGAATTCATCTTCCTAAGGAGTAACCAAAGACTCCTGAGAAGGAAGAATGCATGAGCATGATATCTTATGCTTTGGCAAAAGTAGATTCATGCATATCATGTTGGGCGTTAAACCAGACATTTGTCACGTAGTGGGAGTAGTGAGATAGTACCATTTTGAACCTAGAGGAATACTAGATTATTGTTAAGCATGTACTCAAGTATCTTTGGAGAACGAGAGATTATATGCTGGTATATTCTAGTGGGAGTCTTGAAAAGTTGAGTTTTCAAAAATTCAGTTATTTCAAGTGGATATTGACTCAAGAAAATCAACCTCGAGCTATGAGTTTTTCACTAAACTCAAATAGCATTAGAGGTGAATCTTGCAGACCCAGTTACTAAGAGTTTGCCTGAACTTGTGTTCGAGAGGCATGTTACTTCTTTGGGTCTTAGGAGGATCCCAGACTTGCATTAAGCAAGTGGGAGTTATTGGTTTTATTGTGCTCTTGGAATAAGACGATGAAACAATAAAATAATTTTCTGAATTTCATAAATAAGGTTTTATTTATTTATTTTGCGCACTATTTACAAACATAAAGGTCCGGATCAAATTGTGGAGTATATGATCATATGGATACGTTCATGGAGGACATGATCATAGGTTCTCACAATTGATGAATGGAGTCACAGCCGTTAAATAAAGTTGGGCACTTTATTCAGGCTGCAATATTTTATGAAATGATTTTGTCCGAATCATTGTAAGATATTGGTGTGAATTAACATTCACATTGAAAGGATCAAGGAGAGATTTGATTAAGGTTGTTTTTCTGTCATAAGGTATCAAATCTCCAGTTAACTATAGTTATGTGATTGCTCTTAATCCTGAGTTTATTATAAATAGGTAATCAAATAGTTTTCATTCTTTGATTTACCAACGGGTGAGGTTTGATCTATTGACGGCCAATAACTCGGTATTTTGGGAGTGAGATTATTTGATTATCGGTATTTATGAGATAAACAACATGGAATTTATAGGATATGTCCCCTTGATATGTTTCAGTACTTGGATATTAAAGACACTGGCCAGTGCATGTAATCCATTAGAGAAACTATCATAGTCAAGGGAATAAATAATTGATTAAGTTACAGAAAACTTGTCAATCAATTATAGACATTCTACAAAGGGGCGATGCATATTCATGTTATAAGTGTTGTTAATCTTGGAGTTCAAGTTCGGGCTTTTAGTGGAGTAGCACCAAATTAGATAATCATTCGTTGATTATCAGGAGCCTTGATTAATAACAGATGGTAGATCCCCAAGCTAGCTTGAGACAAGGGATGGGGTATTTTTCGGATAAATGATGACTTATGGGTTACATGATCTTGGGTTTTACGACTCAAGTTTGTATCCAAAAGAGCAAGTGGGAGATTGTTGGGTTTGCTCTTTTACTAAAGCCCAAATGAGTTATTAGTATGAGAAGAGCCCAAGGAACCTAGAGCCCAATGAGCTAGGGTCTCTTGGAACCCATATAAATAGTACCTCTTAAGTCATCAGCCCAAAAAAAAGGTCTCTTTTGTGAGAAAGAGGCAAGCTCATAATCTAATCAGTGCCCACACACTTTCCCTTCCTCCTCGAGAGATAGTTTGGAAGATCTGCCACAGTCCAGCTTCAAGAAGGTTGTTCATGCTGCGGCGCTGAGGTGAGCTGTTCGTGAAGAGGAATCCTACAAGGGAAGATTCTACACGACACCTGCGCACCGAGAGGTAATTGTGAAACAAGGATGATTCAGTAAGCATACCAATGTACTAGGTCCTAAACAGCTTCCGCATAAATCTAAGATTTCCTACATAAACAACCTTATAAGGCTTAAGAAAAATTTAAAATTTAAAACTTAAAAAAAAAATAAAAAAATTCCTTGAGTAAAACAACCTTGCAGAGGCAGTGGGGCACCATTATATTTCTGAAATTTTGCGACTTTTCCATTATAGGAATATTTTTTGTTTGTTTGAGCAATTTAGGGCAGTGATAGGAGCAGAAATTGATTAACAGAACTGTTCCATGGAGTAGATTCAGAAGGTGGCCCATCAATTTCTCAAGATTGAAGTTGTGTAAGTTATCAGAACAATGAACCAATGAAAGTTGAAGACATAAAGAAGAGAATAGTAACAGATACAAAATCATCATTGAACAATGAAATTCTCAGTTAACAAAGCAGACAAAAATTGTGTAGTGGGTTCAAGTCGATTTTGAATCTTGACTACGTTGGTGTTTCTTTCTTTCTTTCACTACTTAGAATCAGCATTGAACAAGAAGCAAGATGTGGTTGTAACTCACCTTTGAACTACACTATGTCACCTTACTACGCTCGCGCGCGCTTTGGACACTTTACCACGCGCGCGCTTTTTAGTAGGTAATATATAATTTCACCGCAAATATTATATTATAATTAAATTTTTATTATAATTAAAGAATGAAACATAGCACATTAGGGCTATTTGTGTTGCAAGCGTAGCAGATGATTTCAGGTGAACCAGATGCATTTGACGCGTGCATGCGTAGTTGCACTTTTAACGTAGTAGCACTAGTAGGGAGCTTTGCATTTTGGTGTTATTTTTTTTTAATTTAATGAGAATTTAAATTAAAGATGTCTTTATAATATATATTTTAAAATAAATTATAACAATTTAAAATTTTCTTCATATTATATAAATTATATCAATTTAAGTTAATAAATTATAATTATAAGATTTTTAAAATATTAACTAACATTGATTATTTTTAATATTAAACATAAATGATAAGTAATGTAATAATCTAAACTCCAACATTATTCTGTTTTATTCGTATTAATTTAAAGAAAAATTGTCTCTAAAATTACTTTAGAGAAATTATATATGCAGCTTTAAAAATATAAATGGCCAAAAGTTTTAATTATTTTTAATAGGTAATATATAATTGGCCCAAAACAAAACTGCTGAAAATAACAATTGCTTCTAAAATCAATCATAATGTAGTGTAGTTTGGCCCTGCAATGCAATGCATAACCCATAAACCCATTAAAAATGTATCCGTCCACTTCACTTCCGAAACATAGCATTAAGCATTCAGTCTCAGATACAATTTTCACCTAAAATTGGGCAGGATTGGATTTAATAACACACGCTCATTCATTCCTCTCTTTCTTCTCTTCCACGAAAAACCCTAGCCCCTAGCCCCTTCTCTTCTCACCCTTCAATCAAATCACAAAAATGGTTACCTTTTCATTATCATTTCTTCCTTCCAAACGATTCACAAAGCCCAATTCTGTCAGATTCATAAAGCCAAACCTAAATGCCATAAACAATATTCCCCAATATTTGAGGCCCCAATTCCAAGGACAAATGTAGTCTAAAGATATAATGCTTATCAATTACTCATGCATGTCACAAATTAAATAGGGATATAGAATTTAATCTTATTAGTCTACAAGACAAGATTATCAACCATTAAACCTTGCTACAGTGTAGGCATGGGGATACAACCTTTAGAGAGAAATTATTTAAGAGTATGGTAAATAATTTGATTGTATTATACAAAAAGTCAACGCAAGTGTGCATTTAAATAAAGAGAATACAAACCGGAAAAAAAAATTAAAATATGACTTTAATATTTCTAAAGTGAATGTAGATAAATTATCTACATTCCCTGCTAAAACGACATCGTTTTGGGTTGAAAAATTAAAAAATTATAATAAAAAAGACTATTATAACCCTAAAATAAATTATAATTACAAAAATACCTTGATTTCCGCAAACGACGTCGTTTTGGGCTCATGACTGTAGAAAAAGTGAACCCTTAAAATATTACTATTTTAATAAATAATTACGAATACATAGCTGTTTCGGAACTATCTACGAATTTATTGAACTCATTCACGCCCCAAATTAGGCGTGACTATTCACGCCTAAGTTAGGAATGACTCTTAAGGCATTCATGTCGAAATTAGGCGTGACTCGTGTGGTGTTGACATGTGGCACAAAAAATTAATAGTTTAACCATAAAACTTTATAAATTATAAGGCTATAACTTTTGACTCGGGTATCTGAGTGAAATAATTCTTTTTTTGATTCCACATAAATTTTCGAGATCTACGCAATGACATCTCATTTGATATATTTTATCTCTCACAAACATAATTCAAATTTGCAACAATGATACTATAAAGATGGCACCAAAGTGGATCAACTCCTATTAAATACAAAATGCAATCAACTTATTGGAGGTTATTTGACTTTTGAATTTTGAATTTAATGTTATAGTACCATTATTGGGCGTGAATGAGTGCAATATATTCGTAATTAGGTTCAAAACAGAAACTTATTCGTAATTATTTATTAAAAAAGCAATATTTTAAAATTTTTTGCCTCTACCAAGTATTTGAAAAAAAATAGTGTACAAGGTTATTTATTTAATTATTAAAATATATACAAATTTATATAATATTCTACCAAGTGTTTAGAATATTTATTTAATTATTTTCTTTATTAATACAGATTTTTCAAATTGATTTTTGAGTTTAAATAACAAATTAAATCTTTATTTTGTTTTTTTTATTAATAATAATTTTTTAAATTTTTTTGGTAATACACTATATAATACAATTATTTCAAATTTCAATTGTGTTTGTGAGAGATAAAATATATCAAATGAGATGTCATTGCGTAGATCTCGAAAAGTTATGTGGAATCAAAAAAAGAATTACCTCATTCGGATAACTGAGTCAAAAGTTATGACTTTCTAAAGTTTTACGGTTCGTAAGTTGACTTTTTTTGTCACGTGTCAACACCAAATGATTCACGCCTAAATTAGGTGTGAATGCCTGGGGAGTCACGCCTAATTTGGGCGTGAATAGTCACGCCTAATTTGGACGTGAATGAGCGCAATAGATTCGTAGATAATTTCGAAACAGCTATGTATTCGTAATTACTAATTATTTATTAAAATAGTAATATTTTAATTTTTTTCCCAATACAAACCGGGAAAAAAAAGTTAAAGTAAAAATTCTAGGTCTACCATTCTCACCCCCTCATCACTACATAGTCATTAGTCACAATTGCAAAGAAAATAGCGAAGAAAAAGAGGAGAGAAATATTGAAACGGTTGCATGTTACACAAAATGCAATGGGTTACGTGGTGCCTCCAAACAAAATAGGGTTAAAAAGCACACATAGATACTTCCAACATGAATTTAATATTCACTTCATTTAGCCACAACACTCCATTCGGTTTGTGGATCCCACATTTTTATTTATTTCTTTTATTTATTTATTTTTTGCATATGTAACCCACACTTTTACGTTTCAACATCAATGAGCCACTCTTGCATGCACATCCACGTATCAATATGAAGGAAATGTAACGTTTTTGTCTCTCTTTTTCTCTCGCGATTTTCACTCTCTTTTTACCTTATTTTTCTCCTTTCATTACTCTCTTTTTCTTTTCTTTTTTATTTCCTTTTTTTTTCTGCATCATTTCTCTCATTTGAAACTTATCCTCAAAAGCTCGTATCGTATGATATAAGAAACTTGAGAAAAATAAAAGAACTCTTACTTAACCATATAGAGGTTGTGTTGATGTTGTGAGTGTGTGTATATATTCACTCCCTTAAACTCCACATTATATATTCACATTGTTCTCATTGTAGCTTCATTGTTCTCTTTCTTTATTTCCAAAATGAAGAGGGATAAAAGTAGCAATTTTTATTATTGCTACTACAAGGGTCTTGTGGAGAAGAATGTAGTTGAGGATGGTGAGAGCTCGAAGAAGCCAAGGATTGGAGTCTTAACTCGCAGGCAAGCGCAAAGAGAGGTCTCTAGACCTTGTTGCGTTGTTTGTGAAGCGATGGAGAAGAACGTGATGGAGAATGTTGAGAAGAAGAAAGAGGAAGTGATGAAGAGTACTGGTGAGGTTGATAAGGAAGAGAAGGGAGATGAAAGAGGAAAAGAAGTGGTTGATGATGATGAGAAAAATGGTGGAGAAAATAATGGTGATGGTGGTGTGGTGGTGAAAAATGTGTTGGAGGAGGAGAATAATAATAATGTGAACTTGATGTCAAGTGAGAATTTTGGGAAATGTGATTTGTTTGATTGGGGAGAGTGGAACTATGAGAGAGATCAAATTTGGAATGAATGGACTTGTTCATACCCTTTCTTCTGGGAGTCTGAGTATGGTGCTTATTACTATTGGGATGTTCTTGCAAATGAAACAGCTGCTAAAGAATGGATTGAACGCCTGTGGCAGGATTGAACCGATTGAGAAATCATGTCATGATGACCTCTCTGTTATCTCTGTTATATATATATATATATATATATATATATATATATATATATATATATATATATATATATATATTGTAATATATATAGTCTGGTCTGGTCTTTACTTTTCATGTGTAAGTAACGCCTTTATGTGTTTAAAAGGTCTTAGTAAAGTTCGAATGTGTTTGTTAATTACATTGTATGTTGAGAGAGGTCAGAGTTTTTATATGTAATGAACCTTTATGTTTTTTATATATATAATAGGGTTTCGATTTTCTTACGCGGTTGGAGAAAATTTTCTCATGTTGTAGATATACATCTCACGCGGGATCCACATCTATTAAAAAAATAAAAAAAGTAAAAAAAAAAAAAGGGGTTTTATAATAAGAAAACAACTAGTAGAAGAAAACAACTCTCCTAAGACATGAGAAAATGTTTTTCCTATATAATAAGGGGTTTTATATATGTCATGTTGTAGAAAACTTGTAGTGTCATGTTACTCTAATATGTTTGATGTGGGTCCCACTCAAAAAAAAATAAATAAATAAATAAGGTGGGGCTATCACTTTTTGTGAGAGTGACGTGACATTACAAGTCATATATAGGTGGCTATTGTCTTTGCTTTGTTAGTGAAATATTTCTTTTTGGTAAATGTTTGTTTAGATCTTATATATTTTTTGGACACTAAATTAAATTAAATTGCCTTTTTATTGTAAGACCATTCACTACAAGATTGGATTTTCTTTTTGTCCCAAAAGGCAAAAGAAAAGTAACTTTTTTCTTTCCTCACAATAGAGAAAAATTAATATGGATTATGTGTTAAAAACTACAACATGTACCCAGAAAAAATAAAAGAAGAATAATGTAGTGGTTGCCCTTATCCATGACTTGAACTCATTTTCTGCTGAGAAATCACTCAATTCAAGATCAATTTTGGCTTTTCATAAATCAACTAATGGGGAGTGAGTAAAATTTTGTATTTGTTAGGCAAATGTATAAATCATTAAATTTTTTGGGTTGAATTGGTTCTTTACATAGTATCAGAGCTTCGGTATTATGTCGTCCTCACTTTCTCTTGTGGAATCTCTTAGCATAGCACAGATAGATGAGTTTGTGTATTGTACACTCTTCTTGCCTAGTGGCCTATTATGTGAGGGAATGTGTTAGAAAAGTATATAAATTATTCTTGATTAGTTAACAACTTAAATTTTCTGATTGAATTGGTAAAGGTATTTAAAGATCAATGACTTTATCAACCAATTCACAATAGACAAAAGAACAATATTGAGTCCAAATGAACACCGAATGCTGGTCCATTAGGATTTTCCTTAGAAGATTGAAGATAACATCATTTTTATGGCTTTCAGATTAAGGATGTGGCAACTTTCCAATAAGACTGCGATAAATCTTGCAGTTCTTCAGGGAATTTAAGAAGATGAATTGGAAGAAGCCCAAATTGGAAAAGGCGAAAAAAAGACAAACGCCAAAACAAAACAAAAAACCTCCTTACCTTGTACCTAGAAGAAAAAAGGCATGTGCATTTAAATATCGGTTCGTTTTTTCTGCAGTTACTGCAGATAAGTTATCTGCAGTAAGCTCAATACGACATCGTTTTGGGGTGGAAATCATGATATTTTTGTAATTTTAATTTATTTCAGAGTTATAATAGTCTTTATATTTATAATTTTTTTAGATTTCAATACCAAAACGACGTCATTTTGGGAATAAATGCAGATAACTTATCTGCATTAACTGCAAAAATATTTTTCCCTTTAAATATTTCGAGAATTTATAAGTTGTGAGCAATTAATCCTTATTTTTTAACTTGGGTAGTGAGCTAATTCTTTTAAAAAGGATTTAGCATTACTGTAACATCCCACGTAAATTAAAAAATATATATATATATATATATATATATATATATATATATATATATAAAGCTAGGAGGAATATGGATGTATGGGCGAAATTCAACTCTTATGATACTAGTTGTTGGGTTCGAATTTTATAGCCAAAGTCCCTTGAAGGAAATGAAATTAGGGAATTGATTGAATCACAAAGAGTACTCTAGTTTGGGCATATGAAATTTTAATTATAAAGGATAGGGATAATTGTATTTCCTTTAGGGAACATAAACACTTATGTTAAATTCGAATAATGTGCAAGTGATGCTTGGTCTTCAAAATTAATAGTCACTAGTAGGGGATTAACTCGAATTAGGAAATTATCTAAATTAGAATGTGGTGAAGAACTTCATTGTGAGTAATTAAAAATCATGGATAAGAACCTAGTAACAATTCCTCATGTCTTATAGAAGGCCTTATGATGACGAGGGGTTATGAGAAGTAGTGATAGTTGGACTTAATCATGAATCCAAGTAAGTTAAGTTGGAAACCTTGGCTGCATTTTCTTCTTGGTTCACGGCCCTAAAGCCCAACAAGGGAGTCATTGTAGTTTTCTTCAATTGTGGATATTCACATCTCATTCTAATCCAATCCACCAAGTTAACTCTCATTGGTTGGATATCTACACATGGCAGAATACCCTACCTTTGTTTCCCTACACATGTGCGCATAAAGGTGTCACAAATTCTGATCTTTATTGCAATTTTAACCTTGCAAGTCAGCCCTAGATGTTTGTCCTCTTAACCTTATCCTAAGAACCCTTACAAGGCAACTCACCATTGGATAAAGATCTCCACATGGCAACAAACTTCATCCACTTTGTATCCCTTCCCAGGTGCGCATAGGGTGTAGACTTTGATCAGAAAATTCTGATTAAAGATTTCTTTTATGACACAAAGAAGTCCACTCACTTTTCCCTCTTCTCTTTTAAGCATAAGACTGTCCAAAAACTGATAACTTGTTACACCTTCCAATATCTTGCTACTTTAAACCATGCAACCAATGAGCTGAAAAGGGGCAGCCTGCATGTTTTTTGTTTGGACAAAATACTGCACACTTCTCTTTCCCTTTTGCGCACAAAAAGAGTGCAACAATGCAAGTGTTGTACTTCCCTATTCCTTCTATTCTCGGCACTGATTTGAGGAGAAAGAAAGTTAGAAAATTTCCTACTCCTCTTCCATATTTTCTTCATAGACCGTGAAGGTAGTGGCCCTAGATAGCCATCCAAGATTTTAAAACTCTATCATCTCCTTTTCCTTTTTCTAAACCGTAGCATTCTAAGAAAAGACCAAGAAATTCCAAATCATTTCATCTCTTGTTCTCATGAAACCGTGACCAGCCCCACCAAAAAGAAAAAAGAAAAAAATGTTAGCATCATCTTTCACTCATCTCTACCTTATATCTTAAAATCGTAGCACAAAGAGAGAAGGAACTCAAGAAACAGCTTCACCTTCTCCTCCTATCTCTTACCCTCAAAACCGTGGATTGCTAGGGAGTTTTACCATCATGTTTTCCTTTTCTTTGGTCTCCATTAATCAGTCGTAGTCCATAAAACAAGGAGGTAACGTATGGTTGGGTTTCTTGATTTTTTTATGGTGAGGTTCCACTGTTAAAGGAACTAACTTAAGTAAACGTTTCTTCTCCACTCTTGTGCGCACAGCCACCATCAAGGAAGGCTGGACCTGCTGTCTTTGTGGAGCACAAGGGGTTGTGGTGTTGCTCCTTATTTCACTGTATTCCTAGTGTGCATGTAAGAGGTAGACTCGAAACCCTCACTTTTCCTCTGCTCAAAACTGTAAAGCATGGCTAGGAGATTAGTTCTTTTGTCTATTTTTGGTTTCATAAAAATATGCCATGTCCACTCTTTGAGTATTAACTTGAAAGGATACTCTAATAACTTTTGGGACTGAGTTGGTACATTTAAGAAATTTGTCATGAATATAAGTAAGTGGACAGCATGTTTAAACTCCTAAAAGCGCACCTATGGAGTATTTGTGTTGGATTAATGATCATTACTGTTTTGGTAAAAATGAAAACGATTTTGCTCACTGTGTTACTAAAGAAATGCTCATTGTTTTACTAAGGAAATGCTCACTGTTTTGCTAAATAAATACTCACTGTGTTACTCACTATCTTACATGAAAAACGTTCACTGTTTGATATGAAAATGTCACTGTTTTGCTCACTGTTTGGTTGGAAAAACACTCACTGCTTTGTTGAAAAACGCTGTCGTAGATTGAAGTTTCTGTTCACTGTGGCGCTGAAAAATATTAGACAGCATGCTATATGATATAAGTAGCGCATCATGTAGGAGAATTGGAATTAAATAAAACTTTAAGGCCTTGTTCTGTTAAAACCTAATGGGATTGAGGATGAAAAATCGTAGAATATTTCATTATTTAACATAGGTTGGGGCTGTGTATTTTATTAAATTAACTGGAAATTTTCCATAGAATAAACATGAAAAACCGAAGCTATGTAAAGTGGAAACCGTAAATATATATATCTTTACTGTTTAACGTTAAAGAAGACAAAAAATTGAAGTCAGAATAATTTTGGGAGAAAATAAACATGTTGGCCGAATGATATATGGACATTTTAGGCTTGGAGTATTGTTGTTCAATTATAAAAATAATGGAAACATACGCTGATTTGTATGCTTCTAAATTAGGTGCGAAATTTCCTTGAGACATTGGACTGTTTCACTGCTTACTGGTAAATTAAGGTTTCAACGTACGAGGTATGTGTTAGGCGGTATTACCTGATGTGGCTATTGACTAGTGTATGAATTGTGAATTGTTGCTCACATGTGCCTTATGATTATTCTGCCATAAATGATGAAATTATTCTGCCTATGGAAATGTTATGATTATGGAAATTCTGTTATGAAAAGAAAGAATGGCTTGGCAGTATGGCATCCAATGTACATGAAGTATATGTTATGAAATGATGATATATGCATGCACCGTGCATCATTCCGCACTTGTCTTTTTGTTTGTATGTGACAGCATAGCATGGCATGCATGTACCAAATTCATGATAGTCTTGAGTCTTAGAATAGTTATATATATAGAACCATGTGATTGAGCACGCATCATATAGGCATCCCTTGATATCAGGGTACTGGGACAGTTGGCGTCAGTCCGCATAGGCCACAGTGGAATTCCCCAAATGATGGTGTCGTGCATGGAATTTCCACTGTGATGGCACGCGCACGACGGTGCTATGAGCGTGATGAAGGCGTTATATACGCAATATGATATATGATGAAAAGGATATATGATGAAAAGGTTATATGATGAAAAGGATTTCATGTTTGAAGCGACTGTTTATATTTTGTGCCTAGTTTAATACTGTTGCATTATTGGTTTTGTTGCCATACTACTTGGATTTTTCTCACCCCTTTGGGGCTGCTATTTTTACAAAATGGCAAGAGGACGTAAAAGCTTTTGAGGACTTGGATATTTGTTGATGGCTTCTACTGTTTTGGGCATGCTGCTATTGATGTGCTATTTTATGGATGACTGTATGAAATTGAGAAGATTTTATTACTGTGAACTATGATTTTATTATTGCATTATGATTTTATGACCAGCAAGTATTTTGGAAACAGATGTTGAAACATTTGCGAAAAGGATTTTGACATGTTATCTAAATGCTGAGTTTTGAAAAGTCTTTGCGAGCACTTTGTAAGTTGTTGTACTGGGGCTACGGGCCTCCGATTTTCTTATAATTTATATGCACGCGTAGCCCCAGGTGTCTAGTTTCATTATATATAAACCTTGCAAAGAAATTCTGAAAGCTCAATTTATTATGAATTTTACCAGCCAGGACGTTTGTGATATTTTCACTGTTTTATCTCTTATTTTGCGAGTTATGTTTCGAGGGGCAAACGAACTCCAAATCACTATTATTTTATATGAACATAAAGCCTCAGATGTCTAGTTTCCAGATTACAAAGAATATTTTTTTGAATCGTTGAACTGGATTTTATACGAATTTTTAAAGACATCAAGGTCTATCAGGAAATTTATATTTTTAGTAAGTTGAAGAAATTTTGCGTACTCTGATTTTTGTAATTAACCAGATCCCCTCTTTAGTTTTAATTGGCAATGTAAAAGCAAATTTTTTTCAGCCTCTAAAATACTATTAAAGAACTGTAATTCCGCTTAGCAAACAACTCTTTTGGAGGCCTACAAGAGAGGGTGTTACACTAATTGGTATCAGAGCAGTTTTGATTCAAGGAGTCTGTAATTGATGAAATGTTGTTGTTGTTGAGCATGACTGCTGACTTGTTATTGTGTAATTTATTGGCTGCTTGTATTTAGATGTTGACTGGTTGTTGTTTGAACAGATTGACTATGGGTGTAGTTTACTGAATGGTGACTATTGGATGTAACTTTGAATTGGTTGCTTTGTTATATGTTAGAATATACGTATTGAATTGTTGATAGATGTTTTGCCTTATGCTTTGAGCGTAAGAGTACTTGTGGTGTTCAGTGTCCAACATGATTATTTACACCTCCATACTAGAGGTGAGCCTGATCAACTCACTACCACGTAGGACGTGTGTGCATAATCATGGTGACTCCGGGTATACTGGTGCTTGAAATGCGACGTGTGAAATGTTGAATTACTATTTACGTTAATGATTCATTGTCAATTTTGTTACTAAGGATTATAATCAAGGTTCTATGTATATGTGCTAGATGTGAATACTTTGTGAGGCACTAAGCCATGAATGATAACATGTAGACTTTAAATAGTAACTGCTGGTATATTTGTTCATGAGATTCATGTTGTTTTTTTTACAATGAGTGGTTGTGTATTTAACCGGATAGTAGAAACTATTATTTTTCCCAAATTTTATTTTGTTACTTAATTGCGTACGAAATTAATATGATTAAGAAGAGTAGTAGTAATGTAAATATGAGAACTGATATAGGGATAGGACATTTATTTAAGTAAATCTGATTAATGTTCTTAGAACGTAGGAACTGTGTAATTTAAAGCCGTAGAGTTATGATTGTTTTTCTGATTTAGTAATTGTGTTACCTTGCTGGATGTTAGAAACAACTGTTCCTTCCACTAATCCTGTCAGGATCTGCCCCATCCTAAGGTGCTGCTAGATGAAAGAATCTTATCAATGTCCATGAATGAGAAATCATAGTATAGATCAAACTACCAAATCAGAAAAATTGGGTGCTATCATATAGCTTTGTATCGACTAAGTTCACGAGTTGGAGATAAGCGGACTCGAACCGCTGACATCCGCCATAGGGTAAACCACCGCCTCTCAGGCCCCGACTAATTCTACCATAGAGGCCTACGATAGACAATATCTCCCCCCCGAACACAGCTTACAACTTTCATCGTATTGTACTCTCTAAAGAGCAACTCTTCTCAAAATCTCAAAAGGTGCTGAGTTGGAATCCCATTCTAACTCAGGATTCTTGTGGTTCCGAAGGATCCAGCTACAGGAGAACCGGGAACGGGGAGCTTCCCCCCCCCTCCCTTTCCGCCCGATTCTTTGGTCTTAAGAATGAGTGATTGCCCTTCTCCGACCCTTACTGTCCAATCTGAGAGCGGATAGCTGATGCGTTCCGCTTTTTGTTTTTGAACAGGGTTATATGGTCGGTCCGCGACCCCTGGATGCCGAAGGCGTCCTTGGGGTGATCTCGTAGTTCCTATGGGGTGGAGGCGATAGGGTCGGTCCATGGATTTTTTTTCCTTTTGCCACATTTCGCTCAAAAGGTTGAAGGGAGATAGTGCATCAAGCTGTTCGCAAGGGCCAGCTTGATCCTCTTCCCCAGGATCCCAGATGAGGAAACCCTAGGAGAGCCACCGACTCCAACTACTGTCCATGTATGATCCATACTAGATCTGACCAACTGTCCATCCTACCTCCTCTACGTTCTTGACAGCCCATCTCTGTCTCAGTAGAGTCTTTCAGTGGCATGTTTTTTATCATCCATTTTGTTATTTATCAATTTTATCATAATTTTTTTAATCCAAAATTATGTTTGTGATTGGTGACGTGACAGCTATTGACACGTGTCACATTTTTAAAGTCAGAAGCCTCTGAAATCTGCGTTTGTGATTTAATATAAAAAAAATCAAGATTTGATGTGTGATTTAAATTAAAAAAAAAATATTTTTATTATAAAAAAAATGGGTTTGTGATTTAAATTAAAAGTAACAATGATTATTAATAAGGAAAAAAATAAGGATTTGATTTGTGATTTAAACTCAAAAATCAATTTGAAAAATCTGTATTAATAAAGGAAATAATTAAATAAATATTCTAAATCTCTAAGTACCTGATTTAAATTTAAATTATGTTTGTGAGAATAAAATATATCAAATAAGATATCATTGCGTAGATCTCAAAAAGTTATGTGGAATCAAAAAAAGAATTACCTGATTTGGATATCCGAGTCAAAAGTTATGGCCTTCAGAAGTTTTATGATTAAATAAAAAAAATTAGAAAAAAATATGACACGTGTCAACACCTGATAACTGATGAGTGACGCCCAAAAGAGGCGTCACATTGTGCAATAGATCCGTAATTATTCCCAAAACTGTAATAAAGATTTGGTTTGTGATTTAAATTAAAAGTAACAATTATTATTAATAAGGAAAACAGAATAAAGATTTGATTTGTGATTTAAACTCAAAAATCAATTTGAAAAATCTGTATTAATAAAGAAAATAATTAAATAAAAATTCTAAATCTCTAAGGAAGAACAATTACCTGATTTAATTTTAAATTATGTTTGTGAGAAATAAAATATATCAAATGAGATGTGATAGCGTAGATCTCGAAAAGTTATGTGGAATCAAAAAAAGAATTACCTTATTTGAATATTAAAGTCAAAAGTTATGGCCTTCAGAAGTTTTATGATTAAATTAATTTTTTTTTTGGAAAAAAAATATGACACGTGTCATTACCGGATGACTGATGAGTGATGCCCCATTGGGGCGTCTCCCCTTAGGGTGAGACGCCAAAAGAGGCGTCACATTGTGCAATAGATCCGTAATTATTCCCAAAACTGTAATAAATTCGTAATTATTTTATTAAAAAGCATTAAATTAATTTTTTTTCCATTATATATGATATAACTTATCCAACTTAAATAATATCAAATATTTCAAACAAAGAGATACATTATTAAAATAAAAACCAGTCATGAAATAGGTATAATTGACGATAGATTTGGCAATTTTAAATACGTAAAAATTTAAAAATATTATTGTAAATAAATAAAAAATATTTATCGTGTTAATTATTATTTAATTTTAATAAAATTAAATTAAAGTTATTATGAAAATAATAATAATAATTGTTTATTTATAATTTTAATAGTTAGATTTTAATTACAGTGAAATCATAAAAGTGGAAGGAAAAAATTTGGGCCACTCTTGTAAGAGCCTCAGTCTCACTACCTGTAAGAACCCGCACCGTTAATTAAGGTTTTTAATTAATTAATTATGCAAAAATAAGAAATGATTCCATAATTGAACCTAATAATTATTTATGAGGCTTAATAATCATAATTAGTGATTAAGAATGCTGAAAGTCGCTTTTCGGAAGAAAAGTGCAGATACCGGTTCTGATAGTCGGTATAATAGTGTACCGAAAAAGTATCCCGGAAAATTAATGTAAAAGCATGATAATTACTAGAATAATATGTAGGACTTGTAAAACGAGTTTCAAGTCCAAATAATGAGAACTGGTGCTAGAAACCGGTACTGACTTGGAAAAGCGCGTACCAGAAAGTTGCTCAGAAAATTATAAGAAAAATATGATAATTCTTAGAAAATTATGTAGTTTCAGAATCCTAAGTTTGGGATTAAAATGCTAAGCGTAGCAATTAAAGTTAATACTGTATGTTTAAGTGTGTTTGGGCTATAAATACTCCCATTATGGGCACAAAACCCTAGACTCTTTCATTTCTGCGTGAGTGAGCTGATCAGCTTGGGAGGGAGCACTGTTCCATTGCTTTCTTCTCTTGTTCTTGACCAAACTCAACCTTGAACCCATTTTCTTGGTTGTTTCATCATCCTAAACACTTGGTGTGAGTGAGAGACATCATTGTGGGTGGGTGAGGGTGTTCTTCAGTGGTACTCCAGCTGCTGTTGGTGAGAGTTTTGGGGCTGACTTGGTTGGCTTGTTGGTGGAAGCTTGAGTTGGGCATTTTGTTGCTTAAAGAAGCAACCTTTAGGTAGAAAGGTCAAGTCTTGGTGTAGCATTTTCGTACACCATATTTCCAGTAGTTGTTGAAGCTGTTTTGGGAGCTTCTTGAGCAGTTGAACCTCTGTTTTGGCCTTTGGTATGTTGTACCAACCTTTAACTTGAGTGTTAAGGCTTAAAAATGGTAGCTTGATGCATGTTAAGGTTAAAAGATGATAACTTGTTGTTGGGTAATGTTGAACACGCCTAGAAATGCATGATTAGGTGTTTAAAATCGGTAAAAGGGAACCTTTAAGGGATATCTTCACGAAAATACGGAAACTGCATTCTGTCGTGAAATCCGGATATCTGCTTGTGGAATATCCGGATATGGGATATCCGGATATGTGTATTCGGATATGGGGTTTTGGGATATCTGGATATTGTATATGCAGATATGGGATTCTGGATATCCGGATATTGCATATCCGGATATGTACAGTGAGATATCCGGATATTGCATATCCGGATATGGTCCCGAGGAGTATCCGGATATTCTGGGACTTCGCAGAACAGTAGATGTGATGTGCATACAGTAGGCTATTGGGGGTTTGTAAACCCTAGATTGATGAAGTTGAACTTCTGTTTTTAATGGACTAAGCCAGAATCACGGGATTAAGGGCTTGTGGCTTTGTTAGAAGCTTTAAAACTTGAAAACGTAATGAAAAGGCGTTGTCTTTAGTTTGTATGCATGTGGTACATGTTTATTGATTTGTATTTGGTCCATATCAGATTGTGATCTGCTGTGATTGGACTTTGAGCTTGTGGCATTGGATAGCTAGCTTAGAGGTAAGCTTTCGTGTCCTCAGTTTAGCCATGTTGTGGTTCCATCATGTCCCATGGGGATATGGTATATGCATGCTGTGTTACATGCTTTTGATGTTTTGGAAATGCTGTTGAGTTATTGTATGTTAGTGCCTTGTTGATATGCATGGAGGTGTTCCACCTATACGGTAAGCCTGAGTATGTAGAACATACAAGAGGGTGAGGCTGTGGGTGAGGTGCAAGCGGTGTTCCTTGTACTACATGTAGGGAATAGACGTATTCCTACATTTCTCTGGCCAGTAGATAGTGATTACACACATGCCATAGATATGTGTTGCACTACATAGTTTTGGAACTGATAATGATATAAATGCTTTTTGAACTTATATTGCACATGTAAGTGAGCTTGGGGTGGAAGATCCTTGAGGACCCCTTGTCTTACTGAGATTTCTAGTTTAGAGATCTCACCCCACGTTTGGGGAATGCTTATTTCAGGGTCAGGTAATGTTGAGACCTCAGGCGGCAGGAGGCCGGAGCTGAGTTAGATTGCTGTTATATTATGCTGCCATGATTGGATGCTGGATTTGCATGCTGCTTATGCTTATAGCTTCAGTTTATGTTTATGGAGTTTTATGTTGAGACTTGTTGTTTATTATGTTACTTGGTGAGCATGGGGATTGTCCATGACACATAGTATTATTATGTCTTGGTTATGTGAGTCTTTTGGAGTTGTAATAATGTACCAGGATATTGTCTGGATTACTTGATGTAATGCCGTGATTTAGATACACACTTTATCTATATATTGAGGTATTTCAGTAGATGTCTTATTGCAATTTACATACAGGCGATATTTTATGA
This sequence comes from Gastrolobium bilobum, assembly GCF_033153095.1. Lineage (NCBI taxonomy): Eukaryota > Viridiplantae > Streptophyta > Magnoliopsida > Fabales > Fabaceae > Gastrolobium > Gastrolobium bilobum. The sequence continues at coordinate 20,524 of NW_026898526.1, forward strand.
AATTGATTAAGTAATCAAGTTGGTAATTGATAATGACGTCATAATTGAAAAGAAAAAGAATATTCCGCATTTTATTTAATTAAGCACCGCTTAATACGTTGTAATGTTAATATTCCGGGTATACACGGAGTGTTACACTACCCCTAGCGGATATAGAAGTTACTTACTCCCATAGTCTCATTAATAGATCCGTAATTAATTTTGAAATTAATATAACTTGAATTTGTATTTATTTTTAATATATTACGGTAAAAAAATCATATTATTTCTCACCTTTTACAACAAAAAAAGAGTAAAACAACCATGTATTTTTTTTTTGCTTGGTTTATTATGGATTTACATGTTTTAAGGGGAAAAAATATAAACGATGAAATTTAGTGTTATTTCGACTTTTGTTATTCGATGTAATGCATTACCGTTCTTTAAAAATAATTTTTTAATAATTACTCTCTTTTTTTTGGTAAGCTGAATAATTACACTTGAATATAATATAATTATGCTCATGACAAACAGTTTAATTAGTCCAATAGCATTATTATAAGATTTGATATGCTTACATAAATATTTAGTATAATAATCTATTTTAAACAACTTAATTATTAAAATATAATCAATTATTGTGTAAATCCTACGAACTATTACTCCTTGATAGTATTGAAATACAAGATTGTTCCAACTGTATATTATTCTTATTTTCGTTAACTCATTTATATTATCCAAAAGTGTTCCTAACAATTGCTACAATAATTCTTGATAACATAGACTATTAAAATATAGTTTATAATTATTATCTAGGGGAATATGTCTATCCAGGAGACATTTTGTCTTCTACAAAGACACTGAAAAACGTATCATGTCTTTTAAAAAAAAAATAGTGAACCGCGCATAAAAATATTTGTGCAAAAGACAAAATGTCTCTTTAGTTACAGAAGACATATTGCCCTATTATTTATGAATAAACTAATCTTATGTCACATAAGATAATGTATCTTATGTTGTGAAACAAAATCAAGGTGGATCCCATCTTAATTTTTTTTTTTTTTAGTGAGACCCATAATACAACTAATACAGAGAATCTGAGAAAAAGTAAAATTCATTCATACTCAATTAATCATCAGCTATGAACAGTGCTGATTTATATACAAGATCTAAAACAGAAAAGTGCAAGGTGTCATAACCACCTGATGCCAGCAAAAACTACAAAAAGGAATATATGTGGTGCAAGGCCAAAAATGCAAAGCTGTTGTAACAAACTCTGATATGATCTGGCACTAAATATTATCAGCTAAAATAACTAAAATAAAAATTGAAAAATACAATATATTTAACACTCCCCCTCAAGATGGAGAGTGAATGTTAAGAACACCCATCTTGGACAACAAATTAGACAATGGAGCAGGGTGAAGAGCCTTGGTCATCAAATCTGCAAGTTGTTGAGAGCTAGGAACTGGAAAGGTGAGTAGACGTCCGTGAGTAAGCTGATCGCGAATGATGTGGCAATCAATTTCAATATGCTTTGTCCGTTCATGAAAAACAGGATTGGCTGCAATATGGAGAGCGGCTTGGTTGTCACAAAAAAGATGAGCAGGGGCTGAATTTGGAACCTGTAAATCAGTCAGCAAGGAGAAGAGCCATAATAATTCACAAGTTACATTAGCCATGGAACGATACTCGGCCTCAGCTGATGAACGAGCAATGGTGCTTTGTTTCTTAGACTTCCAAGAAATGAGAGATTGGCCAAGAAATACGCAGAAACCGGAGACTGATCTGCGGCTGTCCGGGCAAGAAGCCCAGTCTGAGTCACAAAAAGCATGCAGCCGCAGGGAGGATTTGGAAGAAAAAAATATTCCCTGCCCAGCAGTAGACTTGAGATATCCAAATATGCGTTGAGCAGCTAGAAGATGAGGCTGGCGAGGAGCAGACATAAATTGACTTAAATGATTGACTGCAAAGCATATATCCGGCCTGGTTATTGTCAGATAAAGAAGGCGACCAATCAGCCTTCTGTATGCAGTAGGGTCATCCAAAAGAGAACCTTCAGATGCCGATAAATGAAGATTAGGTTCCATACGTGTGGAACGAGGCTTACAACCAATGTGGCCAGAATCTTGAAGAAGAGAAATGGAGTACTGGCGTTGACACAAGAAGATGCCAGTAGATGATCTTGCAACTTCAAGTCCTAAAAAATATTTTAGAGGACCAAGATTTTTGAGCTTAAAGGAATTATTTAAACTCTCAGTTAAATGCTGCACAGCAGGAAAATTGTTAGAAGCCACAATAATATCATCAACATAAACTAAAATGGCCATGAAACAGTCAGGTGAGCTGCGGGTAAATAAGGAGTGGTCAGCATGGGATTGGGCAAAACCAAGAGAAAGAAGAGTTGAAGAAAATTTGGAAAACCATTGTCGGGAGGCTTGTTTCAATCCATAAATGGATTTTGTTAAGTAACAGACAGCATTAGGAGGCAGAGACTCCCCCTGTGAAGCATATCCAGGAGGAAGACGCATGTAGACTTCTTCATTCAATTCTCCATGAAGAAAGGCGTTGTTAACATCCAATTGAATTAAATGCCAGTTGAAGATGGCAGCAAGAGCAAGTAAGGTTCGGACAGTGGTGATTTTGGCCACAGGGGAAAAAGTCTCATTAAAATCGATACCTTCTTGCTGTGAGTAGCCTTGGGCAACTAACCGTGCCTTGTAACGTTCAAGGGAACCATCCGAGCGAAGTTTAACACGGTAGACCCATTTACAACCGACTGGATGCTTGCCGGTGGGTAGGGATACAATTCTCCAAGTTCTGTTTTGTTCCAAAGCATCAATTTCAGCAGCCATGGCAGCACGCCATTCAGGCAGTTGGGAGGCTTCAGAAAAAGAGGAAGGTTCATAATGGGTGGAGACAGCATTGATGAAGGCTTTGTGATTTGGGGAAAGTTTATCATAAGAAATGTGAGAGGAGATAGGATACTTGGTAGAAGCTTGGCAAACATAATCTGTGAGGTGGGGTGGGGGTTTTCTGATACGGGAGGAAGGAGTTGATGACGATTGAGCAGCAGTGGTGAGAGATTTAGTTGGAATTGAAACCAGAGGAGGTAATGCAGGAGGGGATTTAGTGAAGGGAAAAACAGTTTCATGAAATATGACATCTCTTGAAATGAAAATTCGATTGGACTCAATGTCAAGCAATTTGTATGCCTTATAGCCAGGAGGATAACCAAGGAAGACACAAGGCAGAGACCGAGGGGAGAATTTGTGACGATGCTTAGGTAGAGTGGAACTAAAACAGAGACAACCAAAAACACGTAAATGTGAATAAGTGGGAGATTTGTGAGAAAGAAGCTCAAAAGGAGTCTTACCATGTAGAAGAGGAGAAGGAGTTCTATTGATCAAATATACTGCAGTGAGAACACATTCAGACCAGTAAGCAATTGGAACATTAGATTGAAAATGTAAAGCACGAGCAACATTTAAAATATGTTGATGTTTTCGCTCAACAACAGAATTCTGTTGTGGGCGATCAACGCAGGAATGAAATACCTGAATACCTTTGGATGAGAAAAAAGAGGTGAGAGACAACTCTGGTGCATTATCACAACGAATGGCTTTAATGGAAGACTGGTACTGATTGAGCATCAGTGTGAAAAATTGAGGAAACACAGTAGCAAAATCAGATTTCTGTTCAAGCATGTAAACCCAAGTGAATCGAGTGGCATCATCAACAAGGGTTAAAAAATATTTTGCACCCGTAACAGAGATAGGGATGAATGGTCCCCAAATATCACAGTGGATCAAGTCAAAAACATGAGAAGAAATTTTTGGATTTAAAATAAATGGTAAACGTCGCTGTTTAGAAATCGGACAGACAACACAAGGAGAATTAATATCAGAACATCCAGTAAAATGCAAAACATTTTTCATTGAATGTAAAACAGAATGAGACAAATGCCCCAAACGGGAATGCCAAGTATCACAATGAACAACCGAATTAACAAGTGAACGGGGAGGGGGAACATGCACGGAGGGGAATGGTACAATAGTATTTAAAATATAAAGATTCCCTGATCTACTAGCAATCCCAATCATCTTGCCCGTGATACGATCCTGAAGATGACAAAAAAATTGAGAAAAATGAGCAACAATGGGAGAATCGTGAGTTAGGGCACCAACAGAAAGAAGATTAAAAGAAAAAGAAGGAACAAATAAAACATGCATGAGAGAAATAGAAGGAAGAAAATATACTGAGCCCATAAAAGAAACAGGAACGGAGAAACCATTAGGGAGACATACAGAAGAGGAAGAAGAAGATGATTTTGAGGAAAAAAGAGTTGAAAAACAGGACACATGGTGTGTCGCACCTGTGTCGAGAACCCAACATGATGAAGGAAGAGAGGACGGTGACTCACCACTGAAGCTCGTGACGATCGATGATGGTGGTTCTGTAGACGGAGTTGGAAGTGACGAAGGTAGGTTATCTTTCAGAAGACTAAGGAGATGGGTATATTGGGTCGGTGAAATAGGGTTAGGATTGGATTCAGTAGTTGGTAAGTGAAGATGGGCTGCATGGGTTTGGGCCGAAGTGGGATAAGTGAAACTAGGGTTGGGCCGTGGGATTCTGGGTTTATACCCAGGGGGAAAACCATGGAGCTTAAAACACTTCTCCTTAGTATGGCCAAGAGTTTGGCAATGGGTACAAAAGGGACGGCCACGGCGAGGAGCGGTGGAGACGGCAGCCATGGAAGCTGGTGGTGATGATGTGGAAACAGAACCAGAAGAAACAGCCACTGAGCCCATCAACGGAGTGTCAGGAGCAGCAGAAAACGTAGACGAAATCTGACGTTGGCGTTCTTCTTGGAGGACCAAAGAAAATACCCGTGAAAGCGATGGAAGAGGGGTCATCAACAAGATCTGAGCACGGATGGAGGCAAAAGAGTCATTGAGACCCATCAAGAACTTCATGGTCTGGTCCTGTTGAACTGAATCAAGCAACGTTCGTAACGCTCCACAGGTGCAGGCAGCTGTTGGGGAATAGTCATTGAGTTCATCCCAAAGAATCTTCAATTTTGTGTAATAATTGTTAATGTCCATGTAACCCTGACTCAGAGAGGAAATTTGAAGTTTCAGTTGAAATAAACGTGGACCATTTGCTTCCAGAAAACGGGTACGTAAGTCAGTCCATAAGTCATAAGCATTGGAAAAATACAAAAGGCTGTCTGTGATTTCTTTGGAAACTGAGTTAAGCAACCAAGAGATAACCATGGAATTGCAACGATTCCAGGAGGAAAAGAGAAGAGCAGAAGAATTTGGGCGAAGAATGGAGGAATCAACAAAACAAAATTTATTTTTAGCGGTGAGAGCAATGGTCATAGCTCGGCTCCATGAATTGAAATTACTACCAATAAGGGTGTGGGTGACTAGAACAAGGCCAGGATGATCACCGGAATGGAGAAAGTAAGGACTCGAAGAATCATCCATGGGGGAAGGTGAAGTGTTAGAAGAAGAAGAATTGGTTGTGGAGCCGCGAGCCATGTATGAAATCAAAATTCATCTGATACCATAATACAACTAATACAGAGAATCTGAGAAAAAGTAAAATTCATTCATACTCAATTAATCATCAGCTATGAACAGTGCTGATTTATATACAAGATCTAAAACAGAAAAGTGCAAGGTGTCATAACCACCTGATGCCAGCAAAAACTACAAAAAGGAATATATGTGGTGCAAGGCCAAAAATGCAAAGCTGTTGTAACAAACTCTGATATGATCTGGCACTAAATATTATCAGCTAAAATAACTAAAATAAAAATTGAAAAATACAATATATTTAACAACCCACCTTGATTTTGTTTCACAACATAAGATACATTGTCTTATATATTAATTTTACCCATTATCTATATAGTTTACAGCAATTACATTGGTAGTTTACTGTTATCCTTTTTGGTTTACCAATATAGACCAAGAGAAACAGAATTAAACCCTATGTTCATCGTTTTTACAACAATGCACACATGCCCACATGTTAATTTAAATGAGCCCACTTAAACACGCGAAAACTATATTTTTATTTCAATAGTCATTTTTTTACACAGTACTTGACGGTTCACTTGCAGGAATTAACAGTTATTTTGAAAAACCATGCAAATCCCACCCTCAACGGCTCCTTTTAAAAAAAAGTAAAACAAAAAGGAAACACTTCTACCTACTAGTCAGCGCAAGTTATAGTGTTAATGACATTTCTTACCATAATTATCTCATTCTAGTTTCCATTTGTTTCTTTTGGCTTAAAATATTATCACAAAGATGCGAAAGCACTCACTAGCCTTCATTTTTCTTAATCACAGTGCAAGCTTTTCATTTTTCTCACTAAAAATACTTTACATTGATCCTCCTAGAAAATGAAAAATGATGAAAAATACTCACGCTTATAATACCAAAAGTAATCAGTCTGGCTGCTAACTTTCAATCTTAAAAATGAAATTTACGTGAACAATATACTGCATCCTAATCTGCTCCATGTTATAAACAATATACTCATTGTACAATAGATCACCCTGCAACACAAATTGATACAGAAAAATGTGAAGTAATGGCAATCATAAACAAACTCTCCTGCTGATGATAAAAATTTAACTTCTACTGCATACCTTTAAGCCTCTCAGATGATAAAATTTTTGACACTCATCACAACCTATAATGAGCGCCCAAATTATCCTTGAATAAGATCAAAGATCTCCTCTTGATACTAAGGATTTGTTCCAATCAAGATCATATCTTACCTTTTGTTATGAAACAATTTTTCATAGCCAATTTAAATTCGAATTTAATTATTTAAATTCAAACGTTCAAACATTTAAATTTAAAATTCAAAATTCAAATTCTAAATTTAAACTCTAAATTCAAATTTCAAATTTCAAATTTCAAATTCAAAATTCAAAATTCAAATTTCAAAATTCAAATTTCAAATTCAAAATTTAAATATTTGATAATTAATTTAACTAATTAAATTAATTAATAATGTCTTGGACCATCCAAGCCCATTAACCAAACCATGTGCCTTCTTCCTCTTAGAAGGGCTTCCAAACTTCTTCTTGGGCTAACAACCATTATTAGGCCCAATACCTTTAATGTCATATCATCTTGACAATAAGATGTTAGTGTGTGACCCATTAGGCCCAACATAGCCACTGACATAAATGGGCTTGGGCCCAACAAGCCCATAACCCATCTAATGACAACACAGAGCACTAGCAATGCTTTGTTGCCCCAGAGCTAGTTAGATTAATGACTTGATCATTCTATTACACATATTTGGTTACCGTATATATTTCCTTTCGTCTCGGTTACCTTCCCATTAAACCTAGGGTAAGGAAATGTAATAACCATAAATTATGTAGCCTTATTTATTAATGAATCTTGTGTGGGCAAATTAATTAATGATAGCTATATGTGGATAGTCCAAAGTTAAGTATGGTTAAATAAATTAAAAGCCCAAACATAATGGGATAAACCCACACCAAGTAATGGCCTTAATGGCCCAAACTCATAAAATCTTGAAATTTTATGATCTTAGACTAAGCACACACCAATGATAAACCCAAGTAGCCCAACCTAGGGTGAACCCAACCCAAAGAGACTCCTTGGGCCGAACCCAATATGTAAAGGAATAAGACTTGGCCCATTTATTAATTTCCATGGAAATCCAACCCCAAAAGACTAAGTGGGCCGAACCCATTACCTAAGTGTGGCCTTGGCCCAAATGCAAAGCAATCCAACCCAACCTAGGGTGAACCCAACCCAAAGAGACTCCTTGGGCCGAACCCAATATGTAAAGGAATAAGACTTGGCCCATTTATTAATTTCCATGGAAATCCAACCCCAAAAGACTAAGTGGGCCGAACCCATTACCTAAGTGTGGCCTTGGCCCAAATGCAAAGCAATCCAACCCTTTAAGAAGCACAAAAACCGTGGACCCCTTTAGTGGGCAACAAAGCCCAAGCCCATAAACCATGATGGATGACGTGGCATGAGATGAATGGATGCCACTACATGCACCCAATAAGGGAAAAAGAATTAAATGAAACTTGGCTTTCCCAAGTACAAGCCACGGTCATGTAGAAGCAAGATAATAAGTGCCTTTTCTTCTTCCTAGGTGAACACATTAAGGATCATAAACTTTTCCATCTCCCTAGGCGCACACCAAAGGGTTCCCAAACCCAAGCCTTCTCCATTTATGTTTAAAAAGGTGGAGCCACCTTTCTCCATCTCCCTAGGCGTAATAATTAGCATGAAAAGGGAAGGACTTGTTTTACACGCTTTATGTTGAGTGTGACACACTCAAGGTGTTTCCCCAACCCCATGCATTGGGAAGATCCCACTGACACCTTCTCCTAGGGATTCAATTAAGGAAAGTTAAAAGGAAAAAGGCCTTACACACTAACCCACATTCCCCTATTAGTGATTAAAGCATTTAGTCTTATCTCTTTAAATAAGGCACTACTTACAAGAATTTCTCCTCCCCATGCACCTCATTCCTCAAGCAATTAATGTGAACCTTATCTTCCCTCCACCCTAGGCGCTACACACAAGAATCACTTCACATCATGCGCAACACTTCCTAAGTGAATAATGATGAGTTTTGTTTCTCTCTAATCTAGGTAGGATATGCAAGAGCCCCTCCCCCATGCGTATGACACTCGACCAAGGTAAGAGATTTGCTAGCCCACACACTCAACCTAAGAACCTAACCTCTCTTCTCTTAGGTGTAATGATTAAGGGTGTAATGATTAGGGGACTTAGATAAAATAGAAGACTCAAGCATCTTCCCATCCCAACCATACACACCCCCTCACTCTCCCAAACTTAACAAAGAAAAACAAAGACACTCTCTCTTTCCCTCTCAAGGCTTCGGCCTTTCCCCAAAGAACAAGCACCCACAAGAAAAACCAACCTCTTTTCCTCCCATCTAAGGTTTCGACCATTCACATGTTAAGGGAAAGGAACATCAAAAATAGCTTCTAAGCCTCCTTCATCGTCTAACTCGTGGAAGTGGACACTTAGAAGAACTCGTGACACGTAGAAGGAAGAGTGACACATTGGTGGAAGAATCACCATCAAACATCATCCTAGAGGTAAGGTCCCTTAGACTCCATGTTTAAGTTATGATCTCTCCCTTAAATGTTTTCGGTTTATAAAGACTAAAGGAATACAAATCTTCTTCCCTCATTCGAATTCTTGAGAGCTAAAAAGATAGAAAAACCTTGTTAAAATGGGACTTATATGTTAATCGAATTTTTAGAAAAATTATGCACGAATTCATGTTGTTAGAATTATCTCCTAAAGTCCTAATATCCTAATGGGCCGAACCTAAATGAGATGTATGAATCAAGTAAGTTTTAGAATCACCTATTAAGTCTCATTATGTTATTAGGCCGAACCAAAGGTGCAAGGGAAGACTAGAGCCGAACTCGAACTATTGTGAAGTAAGAAGACAAGACAACTGTGTAAGTGATTTATGGTTGTAGAGGTAGTTTCCCTATGGTTGCCACCCCCTTTATGTAAAGTGTTGGTTTGACTGCAATATATTATATGGTGCTATACAGTGATATGTTTGGCTGTTTGGAACTAATGTTTTGTTCATACAAGATGTGTTATGATGGCATGTGCACTAATACCACAGAGGCAACCTGATGAGGACCCTGGGTATTCGTCCGTAAGACCATGGAGAGTAATTGCCATGGCAGGATTGGTATGATGATTTGAAAGCATGATTTATCTTCCAAACTATGTTTCAAATGTTTTTCCATTCTATTATTGTATATGTTATTATATGACAGTTGCAGGAGTAAGCATCCTGGTTTGGAGGTTGCTCCAACTATGAGTCCTTACTGAGACTCCCAATCTCACCCCTCTTTGGGGATCCCCCTTTCAGGTAAAAATGACCAAGTGGGTAAGGGAAGGTAAGAGATTGGTACGTCTTGAAGATGATGCTACGCAGTCAGTCACTTACAGATAAAATTATTGAGCTTTGTAATGAAGGACAGTATGAACAAGCTATGTATATTGTATGGCTTGAATTATTCGGAGGCTACGACTACACTGAATCCTTATGGATTGAGTGATGCACTTTATTTATGATTGGATGACTATAATAGATTATGTTACTTATGCTACTTCAGACATTTAACATGTGTTTAAGGTATTATATTTTGGGGGTTTGGAACTTAAAGGGCTTTATGTTTTATGGACTATGCGATTCTGTTGTGAGACCCATATGATTCGGCCATGCATTGTTATTTAAGGTTAATTAACTAAATTTTGATATAATGGATTAAGAGGTACGAATAGGGCTAAGACTTCACCCTGGTATCCACGATTTATTAGATGGACTTAGGAAAGCTATTTAACTTGATGAAATTTTTCATAAAGGACTTAAAGGTCATTGCATGCGTGGCTGGAATTTTAGAATAATAGGAGGACCTAATAATAAAATTCTAGGGGTTAAATCTAGAGAGGACTTAAAAATTAATACGACTCGTGACATAATGCACCCTAGGCATAGGGAGGAAATTGTAGACGCTAAGAACCCTTGATTGATAGATAAATATGATTGTTAACTTGAAGAATTGAAGAACGAAATTAACCCCCTAGAACAATATAAGTAGACCACGCTTAGAACAAGTCTTCCGCGCTAAGTATAGCAATGTTAACACCTATGGATTGAGTATATAAAGAGGGTGTTACAAAGAAACATATCAACCCTTGCGATTTAGGGTAAGCTTTATTCGAAATAGGGAATCTTCAATTTACTGACTCTAAAGGTAGATCATCTCATGACCTCTTTTACTATGCATAGATTCCCGAGTCCCTGCAAATGTCATCCCGATTTCTCCGGTTTACAGATAACCTAATCTCTCACAGAGATTTGACGAATTCCTTCAGCTTATCACCCTAGCCCTGTGCTCTTTCAGGACAAGCCCAACAGTGTACCTATGAGTCTCCATGTTTCAGGCAGACGAGGTATACAGTCAAAGCGTGCCTTCTAGAACACAGTCTAGGTAATAACTTCTGGTCTAAGGAAAGACATACCCAAATATAAAGAGACTACTCTAATGATACTCTCTGTGAGATTTCCTCATAGAGTCTCTTTGTGGGTCTGTTCAGTGCAAGCTATACCCTTATAGGTCCACCCACGACTTTAGCTAAGACATCTCCATATCTGTAGCTCATGAGGTCTTTACCTTGCATCCGAATACAAGTAGAAAAGTCGTGCTAGTCTTATCCGAGATTACTGATCCCCATTCTCACTGTCTCTAGACTAGGAACATAAAATTAGGAATAAACATCCGGTATCCTTAAATCCTCATGATCGTGATCTCATCACAGATACTTAATAGATACCTATTTTATTCCAAGGGGTTTATCCAGTTACTCATATAATATATTAACAATAATATTGAGACAAGATATGAAACAGGATAAAGAGTGCTTTTATTTATTTGCGACAATATAAAAGGTCCATATATGTCCTAATATAATCAAAAGATTGTCTCTAGGACATCCATATACTAACAAGCTCCCACTTGGCTTAGAGCCAATCTGACCTAAGTCGTATACCAAAAGCCTCACAATGACTATCATGTTTTCTCTGAGAAACAGCCTTTGTCAGAGAATCAGCTAGGTTATCATCTGTGGGAACATAATCCATCTTTACATCCATCCTATCAATGATGACTCTAATCAGGTGATATCTGCGGAGCACATGTTTAGATCTTTGATGAGACCTAGGTTCCTTTGACTGCGCAATGGCTCCAGTGCTTTCGTAAAGCAACTTTATGGGCTCAACGACGCTTGGAACCACCCTTAGTTCAGATATGAACTTCTTGATCCACACGGCCTCCTTAGCCGCTTCAGAAGCAGCTATGTATTCAGCTTCTGTCGTTGAATCTGTTGTTGTCTCCTGCTTGAAACTCTTCCAAGATACTGCCCCACCATTTAAGGTGAATACGAACCCTGACTGTGACTTGCAGTCATCTTTGTCACTCTGAAAGATGGCATCAGTGAACCCCTTCACTGAAAGCTCATCAACCCCACCATAGACCAGAAACGCATCCTTAGTTCTTCTTAAGTACTTAAGGATGGTCTTGACTGTTGTCCAGTGACCCTCTCCAGAGTCAGACTGGTATCTGGTCGTAATGCTTCAAGCATATGAGACATCTGGTCTCGTACATATCATGGCATACATGATGGATCCAATAGCCGAAGCGTATGGAATTCCACTCATGCAATCCTTCTCAGGCTGTGACTTAGGACACATAGCCTTTGAAAGATGTACTCCATGACTGACGGGAAGAAACCCCTTTTCGACCCTTCCATGCTAAACCTCTTTAGCATCTTGTCAACATACATGGATTGAGATAAACCCAGCAGCCTCTTGGATCTATCTCTATAGATCTTTATACCAAGTATAAAGGTCGCTTCTCCCAAATCCTTCATGGTGAAGCTTTTTGAAAGCCACTCTTTTGTTATTTGTAATGTGGGGATGTCATTTCCTATTAACAATATGTCATCTACATAAAGTACCAGGAAGACGACATTACTCCCACTAACCTTCTTGTAAACACAAGGTTCATCCTAGTTCTTGATAAAATCGTTACTCTTACCGATTTCATCAAAACGAATATTCCAACTCCTTGATGCCTGCTACTATTGCAAGCATGATCCTAATAGATTTGATCATGGAAACCAGTGAGAAAGTCTCATCATATTCAACTCCTTGTCTTTGACGATACCCTTTCACCACCAACCTAGCTTTGTAGGTCTGAATGTTGCCATCTGCATCAGTCTTTCTTGTAAAGACACATTTTTTACCGATAGGAACTATTCCTTGCGGTTTAGGAACCAAGGTCCATACCTTGTTTTGATACATCGAATCCATTTCAGATTCCATGGCTTCAAGCCATGTAGAAGAGTCAACATCCTTGGCTGCCTCTTCGTAGTTACTTGGTTCACCATCCTCGACGGTTTGTTGATTCTCAATCACAAACCCATACCTCTCAGGTGGATGGATGACCCTCGTACATCTACGAAGTTGTATGTTTACTTCTCCATTGAAGAACGTCGTCTGCGGAGCAGACTCGGGGTTTACATCTACGGAGTTCCTGATTCTTAACTTGCTGAAATTATTATTTTCCCGGCAGACGTTGCTGTCTTGCAAAATTCGTATAAAATCCAGTTTTCAAAATTCCATTGTAACGTTTACATAATCTGAAAATAGACACGTGAAGGCGTGCATATAAAATATAAGCGAATCGGAGGTCTGTAGCCCCACTAATTATAACTCTGTTCTTGTGGTTCTTGTACTTCTTCAAGATCAATCTTACTCCCACTAGCTCCTTGAGAGATCAGATCCTTCTCAAGAAACTCAGTATTCCTGGACACAAACACCTTGTGTTCATTCTTGGAGTAAAAGCAGTATCCCTTAGAACCTAGGGATACCCCACAAATAGACATTTAGTACTCTCAGCACTAAGCTTGTCTGATGCCAACGCTTTGACATAAGTCAGCGATCCCCATACCCTGAGGTAACTCAGGTTGGGTCTCTTACCGTTCCATATCTTATATGGTGTGGTCTGAACAGATTTAGATGGTACCCTATTTAGAAGGTATGCCGCTGTGTCTAAGGCATATCCCCAAAACGATTTTGAAAGTTGAGTCTCACTCATCATAAACCTAACCATGTCTAATAAGGTCCTGTTTCTCTTTTTCGGAGACACCATTTTTGTGTGGTGTGTAAAGTGCAGTAAACTGCGAGAGAATTCCATTTTCTCTCAGATAATCTTGAAACTCATGGCTTAGATATTCACCACCACGATCTGATCGTAATGTCTAAATCATCTTTCCATGTTGTTTCTCTACTTCATCAGTAAAGGTAATGAAATAGGAGTATCCTCCTCTAGCCTCTATAGACATTGAGCCATAAACATCAGAGTAAATGAGTTCTATTAACTCATTAGCCCTATGACTCTCAAGCCCTTTGGGCTTGTGACGAGACATTTTTCCAGCTAGACAAGATTCACATTGTCCATAGGATTCCGAATCCTTGGAATCTAGGTATCCATCTCTATGCATCCTGGACAATCTTGTTTTGTTTATGTGTCCTAGTCTATAGTGCCAAAGATAGGATTGATTATCTATTCTAGGTCGTTTCACATCTACATTGAGCACTTCAGTTCCCATTTCCAAAACATATAAGCCATTTATTAAAGTAGTACCAAAAACAATATCATTCAAAATGATAGAAAATGTACCATCCCTAATAGTGAAAGCAAAACCATCTTGTTCTAAACAAGATAATGTTTCTAGAAATGCTGGGAACATAAAGACAATTATTCAAATGCAATAAGAGGCCCGTAGGCTAATGAGGTCGGTATCTCCACCAGCATGAGCAGCAACTCTTGCTCCATCACCAACGCGGAGGTCCACCTCGTTCTTCTCCAGTATTTTAGGGCTCCTAAACACCTGCAACACATTGCAGATTATAAGAACCACAACTGGTATCCAGTACCCATGAAGTCAGATTAGCACAAGAATAATTTATCTCAATCATGTGAATACCTGAGGTAGAAGCATCACCATGCTCCTTCACACTCTTCAGGTAGTCTGGACAATTCCTCTTCCAATGGCCATTCTTGCCACAATGGAAGCATACAACATCGCTTTTGTCCTTGGGTGCACTCTTACCTTTCTCTTTGCCCTTTTTCTTATTGGATTTTCCTTTGGGCTTAAGGAAGTTTCCTTTTGCAGGCTCCTTGCCCATACCCTTGGCCTTTTTAGGCCCACCAATCAGAAGAGCTTGTGTCTCATCCTTCTTGATAGACATTTCAGCAGTTGTTAACATACTTAACAACTCTGGCAAGCTCACAAACATCCCATGCATGTTGTAATTCATTATGAATTCATTGAAAGAAGGAGGAAGTGATGATAGAACTAAGTCATTAATTAATTCAGCATCCATTGTGAACCCTAGACCCTCTAGCTTCTCAATGAGCGCTATCATCTTCAGTACATGGTGGTTAAAACACATGCCTTCAGTCATCTTGCATAGGAACAATTCCCTAAAGGTCTCATACCTCTCATGTCTGCCTTTAATATCATACAACTCCCTGAGATGCAGGATAATAGAGGGGGCATCCATATGCTCGTGTTGTTTACGCAGTTTAGGTGACATGGATGCCAGCATGATGCAATAAGCCAACACATTATCATCCATGTGTTGCTTGTGGGCCTCGAAATCAAATTCTGTGAACCCATCTTTTCCTTCCTTAGGCGCAATAGGTAAAGCAGTGTCAAGGACATAAGCAACTTTTTCGGCTCGCAGAACCTTTCTGACGTTCCGATACCAGTCCATAAATTTAGGACCGGTCAGTTTGTTCGTATAGAGTATTAAGCGCAGTGACATTGGATTAGTCATACTAAAAACTGAAAATGTAAAGATAGATTAATTAATATATATTGTCGTGTAACAAATTATTAAAGACTTTAAATAATTTGCCCCTCCCACTATTTTATCAATACAATGACCCTTACCATTTGACTTAGGGTTTATCTACTTTTAGATTTTACCTTAGTGGAATTAAGAGTGTGATTATTTATTTTAACCCTCGTCTGAGACCGCAAGATTAATTTAAATAATGGGTTGATCCTTATCAATAGTATCTCATACCCTATCTTAACTTTAGGTTGACAACTCCTTGTCACTTAGTGGTGCATCTCATGCAGCCAACCTAGCACCATTACCCTAAGCACATAAGCCCGGCTGAGCCTGCAACTCATGCCTCAGTTAAGCATTAACCAGCACCCTAAGTGTCTCACACTTCTAACACTACTCTTGCTCAACAAAATAGTGGGTCCCATGTTATCAAAAAAAAAAAAAAATAGTGGGTCCCAACTGAGTTGTGGAGCATAACTATTTAGAGGAGGTTTGAGTAATATTGGTGGTGGGAGGTAATCATGGGCTTAATAATTTATTCCTTTTATTTAGGGTTCCTTTTATTTAGGGTTTACAAAGTCTCATCAAACACATATGTATGTTATCATGCTAGTCGTAACCTATGTCAAACATCTATCGGTTTACACTAGTCGCAATTGGACGTGCATAATAAGGCATACAAACACGGTTTGTCCAATTCATTCATACTGTCTTAAGTCATATAAGCATACATTCGCGATACACTATCTCATGCATACTAGTCGTACAAAGCATACAAGCATATAAAACTTTTTTATTTGAGATAGTCATGGTGCTCGCGCATTTGTCCATCTTGCTTCTCAAGCCACGGCTGCTTGTCGTCTAAACGTCACTAGCCTAATTTTCTAATTACAAATAATTAAAGAAACTCCAAAACATCTTTGGAAGGACAAATGAAAAATTACAAAATTCGAAATTAAAATTACACCTCTAATTTAAATAGAGCAAAATTACACATTAATTTAAAAATTTGAAATTCAAATTTCGGGCACCATGACCATCCCCTTCCTTTTTGCACCTGAAAGGATAAACAACTTTGCAAGCACAAGATATCAAATATCATAACAAATATTTTCTCACTTATATTTTGATAATTTAACAATTAAAATATCAAAACAATAATCAAATTTCAAAAACTCCTAGTTTTCCAAAATTAGCCGAATCTTGTATCATTATACATGATTCAAACCCTTTTAAATTCTTTCTCAAAGAATAAAAAAACATCATAAAAACAACCATATCACAATATGGCCGAACCACACATTTACATGTATGAGAAATTTTATCACAAAAATTTATTCTATGATCATGAACAATTCATGGAGAAAACCAGGTATTTGAATATTCACTTCATGGCAGAATCATATTCCTTTTTAAAAAAATGTTTCTTTTGAAAAATTTCATAAAGAATTATTAAGAAACAGAACCATGAGTACACGTAGATATATGAACATTATAATCATATTAATAAAGTTCAAAAAGACAATCTTTAACATTTTAAAGCATTGAAATTTATATTCACATGCAAAGAATCTATCTTTAACCTCTTTAAAGAATTTTTGACCGTGAGAAAATAAATTTCACAAACAAAGTACCATCACCCGCCGATGGTAAAGCGACCGGGCTCTGATACCACTTGAAAGTAACTGGCCTTGAAGGCCGAAGCATGTGAGAAGGAAAAACAAAAAAATTTCTTGCGGAAACACACATGCAATAAAGACTCTTGCTTTAAGACAGCATGATGTTACCTTTGTTTATGATTCTAAACCACCAAGGAGGTCAGTGTCAGATTTGAAGAGTTCAAACCCTCTAACGTTGATCCACACCACCCACGTTAAGATGCAAGAACACTTTCTTGAAAGCCACCAATTGACCATCACGAAGAGGCTTGCTATGCGCTCAATAGGTGAATAAGGAGGCTAAGTGAATGTGTTTAGAAGAGTGATATTTTCAGCGTAAAATATCACAAAAGTGGCGCATGGAATAAAGGAGAATTGGCTAGGTATTTTTCTGAAAAACCTAAAGAAGAACTCCACCAAAGTTAGCACTAAAGAGGATAAGAGAAAGAGCTTTTATAAATTCAGATTTTTCTCCAAAAATCTTCCTTAAAGTGGCGTACAATCAACGAAAATAATTCAGATTTGTTTTCTCCAAATATCTTCCTTAAAGTGGCGCACAATCAAGGAAGAAAAAGGTGGAGTTGTTTTAATTCAAAATTCTAAACAACCTTCCTTTTTCATCCTCATGAGATTATGTCTTAACATAATCAAATATTCTGACTTAATGGCCATCATATGGCCAGCCATATGTGCGCCCCATTCAACCCAAGAAACTGTCTAGATACGTTGAGTAGTTGTATTCATATTTGAATCAACTCACTCAATTATTCTCTCATCAAATCAAATCAGATTTGAGCTTATCTGGTTGACAAGATGACACTCATCACAACCCATAATGAGCGCCCAAATCATCCTTGAATAAGATCAAAGATCTCCTCTTGATACTAAGGATTTGTTTCAATAAAGATCTTATCTTACCTTTTGTTATGAAATACATTTTCATAGCCAATTTAAATTAGAATTTAATTATTTCAATTCAAACGTTCAAACATTTAAATTTAAAATTCAAATTCTAAATTTAAACTCTAAATTCAAAATTCAAATTTCAAAATTCAAATTCAAAATTCAAAATACAAAATTCAAATTTCAAATTTCAAATTTCAAATTCAAAATTCGAATTTCAAAATTCAAATTCAAAATTCAAATTTCAAAATTCAAATTTCAAATTTAAAATTCAAAATTTAAATATTTGATAATTAATTTAACTAATTAAATTAATTAATTATGTCTTGGACCATCCAAGCCCATTAACCAAACCATGCACCCTCTTCCTCTTAGAAGGGCTTCCAAACATCTTCTTGGGCTAACAACCATTATTAGGCCCAATACCTTTAATGCTATATCTTCTTGACAATAAGGTGTTAGTGTGTGACCCATTAGGCCCAACATAGCCACTGACATAAATGGGCTTGGGTCCAACAAGCCCATAACCCATCTAATGACAACACAGAGCACTAGCAATGCTTTGTTGCCCCAAAGCTAGTTAGATTAATAACTTGATCATCCTATTACACATATTTGGTTACCATATATATTTTCTTTCATCTCGGTTACCTTCCCATTAAACCTAGGGTAAGGAAACGTAGCAACCCTTGCGGTTTAGGGTAAGCTTTATTCGAAATAGAGAATCTTCAATTTACTGACTCTAAAGGCAGATCATCTCAAGACCTCTTTTACTATGCATAGATTCCCGAGTCCCTGTAAATGTCATTCCGATTTCTTTGGTTTACAGATAACCTAATCTCTCACAGAGATTTGACGAATCTCTTCAGCTTATCACCCTAGCCCTGTGCTCTTTCAGAACAAGCCCAACAGTGTACCTATGAGTCTCCATGTTTCAGGCAGACGAGGTATACAGTCAAAGCGTGTCTTCTAGAACACAGTCTAGTACTAACTTCTAGTCTAAGGAAAGACATACCCAAATATAAAGAGATTACTCTAATGATACTCTCTGTGAGATTTCCTCATAGAGTCTCTTTGTGGGTCTGTTCACTGCGAGCTATACCCTTATAGGTCCACCCACGACTTTAGCTAAGACATCTCCATATCTGTAGCTCATGAGGTCTTTACCTTGCATCCGCATACAAGTAGAAAAGTCGTGCTAGTCTTATCCGAGATTACTAATCCTCATTCTCAGTGTCTCTAGACTAGGAACATAAAATTAGGAATAAACATCTGGTAACCTTAAATCCTCATGATCGTGATCTCATCACATATACTTAATGGATACCTATTTTATTCCAAGGGATTTATCCAGTTACACATATAATATATTAACAATAATATTGAGACAAAATATGAAACATGATAAAGAGTGCTTTTATTTATTTGCGACAATATAAAAGGTCCATATATGTCCTAATCTAATCAAAAGATTGTCTCTAGGACATCCATATACTAACAACAAGAACATCTTCAATTATTCCACTAGGCTTCCTTAAAGATCTATCAGCAAGTTGAAGAGAAACCATAGTGGGTTTTAGTTCTGTGATCCCTAAGGATTTGCAAACAGAAAGAGGCATCAAATTAATGCTAGCCCCAAGATCACATAATGCCCTGCTGATTTTTGTGTTACCAATTTCAATAGGAATGTTGAAGCTTCCAGGATCACGAAGCTTAGGAGGACATTTCCTTGTAATGATAGCACTGCACTCCTCAGTAAGTGCTACAGTTTGGCACTCTTGTAACTTGTGCTTCCTTGATAAAAGATCCTTCATGAATTTAGCATAATTTGGCATATTGACCGAAGCTTCAGCAAATGGAATATTAACATTAAGCATTTTGAAAATATCCAAGAACCTTTCATAATGCTTCTTCTGAATGTCCTGTTTGAATCTTTCAGGATACAGTGCCATAGCCCTCACATATTCGGGACTCAATTCATGCTTCTTCTTTTCCACTGGCTTCACCACTTCAGCAGGTTTTTTGTAACACCCCAAATGTAAATACATATAGGATGCACCTTCATCATGCATTCAACGCGCGGAAGTCTAAATTTAAACTTTACGAATGCAAATATCAGAGTGCGGAATGGAAACACATAACCATACTTATTCCATATAAAATTAAAAGCGTTAAAACGTCAATACAAAATAAATAACACTAAACATTATTTAATGTAATCCCAAAAAGATTAACTAATCATAAATAAAAACATAATTTATGCCGCATCATAAGCCCAGTCATAATGTGGTTGTGGTTCCTCTAGCCATTGTGTACTTAGTGCTTCATCGAAATCATAATGTGGAAAAGCTTCTATTAATAATTTCATAGCCTCAGTCCATAGGCCTCTATCTGTTAGATCCTTTAGTTTCTCTTCCCAGGTAGGTGGAGTTTCTTCTTCTTTACGTACCAGTCTCTTACCCTTTCTTTCCCACATAACTTTCTTATTACTTTCTTTCATCTTTTCCTGAAATGGGTGGTCAAGGGGGGGTGAGATTTTGGGGAAAATCTCAGTAAGGTTCACAGCTGGAGCATTCTCCAACTATGACGCTTACTCCTGCAACAATTTATAATAACAATACAAAATGGAACATTTAACATCATCATATAAAAATATCATGCTATCATCATCATCATCATATTCCTGCCGGCTTTTACGGACTTACGGAGATACCCAGAGTCCTCGTCAGGTTGCAACTGGAGTATCAGTGCACAGGCCAACATTTAATAGCATGGTTTTAAGTTTCAAAAATATCATAATCACATAATGTAAAGCACTATAAACATATTGCAGTCAGACCATAACTTATCATAGTTTCATAATGGTGGCATACATAGAGAGATTACTTCAACAACTGTAAACACTTACAGTGCTTGTCGTTCTTTACTTGTATACTTTCAACTTTTGATCTCTTTACTTGCCTGTTTGCTCCCTTGACTCCCTAACATCATCATATCATCTTTTAGTAACTTATATAACATTCAACATTTGTGTTTTATCCATGTATAGGTCTCGGCTTTGCAGGTTTAATTACCTAGAGGAGTTGTTTTGCTTACTTACCCACTTGTGTAGGTTTTAGGACATTATTAGGTCATCATAACACTTAATAGAATTATTAAAGATTTCATTCTAGGCATGTATAGGTTCGGCCACCATAGATAAACATCTAGGAATATAATTTTTAAAACATGCTTTCAATTATATTATTAACTTAACATGGTTAGATCCTTTCAACATTAATCAAATAAAACCTCTTTTAGCTACATACCATTCGGCCTTATTGCCCTAAAATACCTAAGGGATTACTTCTAAAACATGCTTCTAACATTATTGATAATTTATCATATTTAAATCCTAGAGCATCATTCAAAACATCATCTTATATATTCGGCCAACTAAGGTTATGATCATGCAAAATTGATTTAGAACCTAGGCTACTAAACATGCTAATCTAACATCATCATTTCATCATCTTTCATATCATTTAAACATCTCTTCATGCTTATAATTATCATACATGGTTCGGCCTTCTAGGGATCATATACTTAGGATATCACTTTCATGCTTTTACATGTCATTCCTAACCAAGAAGGTTCATAGGCTTACCTTTGATGATGATCAACGACTTAAGGAAACACTTCTTGACCTTTGACTACTTTGAATCTTCTTGAATGAACTTCCTTCCTCCTTGAACATACAAGGCCGCAAGCTTAAAGAGAGGAGAAGAGGGATTTTCTTGCTTAGAGATGAAGGGTTCTTTGGTGGAATTGTTAGGAAGAAGGGCTAAGATCCAGGCTTGCATTTGATCTTGGAACAATTAGGTATTTCTCACTAACACACTCACCATTTCGAAGCATTCATGGACTTCACAAAATGAACTAAACTCTTTGTTCTTTCCTTTGGTAGTGCCGCGGCTATAGAGGGAAAAAGGAGAGACTAAAGCTTGTTCAAATAGGCAACCTAGAAGCCTTGCCATTACTTGATTGCTGGTAGGTTTCGATCACATTAAATGAGAGTAAGGTGGTGATTTGTTGTCATAGGTTAGATTGCTTAATTTAGGGACAAGAACATGATGTCAATTTCCTTGATTAAGGAAATTTAGTGATTGCTTGATTTAAGGAATTGATGATGTGTGACTAATCGTCATTAAAAGTTGCTCCCTTGATTTAAGGGATTGATGAGGTGTGACTAATCGTCATAAAGGTTGCTTCCTTGATTTAAGAAACATAATTATTTGATTGATTGACATATTGTCATCAATTTGCTTGATTTAGGGAAAGTGATTGACTACTAATCATCATAATTCTAACTTCCTTGTTTAAAGGAATTTGACTGGCTTGACTTAAGGAAATTCGATTTGCATTTAATGGCTTGAAAATCAAATAAAATCAAATTCATTTCCTACACCTAGGCCGCGGATTTTAAATGCTTGGAAGGAAAAGATTTCCTTTAATTTTGGACCATGATTTATTCCTTAAGATTATGGACCTTTAACCTATTAACCTGACCTAATTTGTGCCTATTTTTCCATGATTTTATGACACTTTAAATTGACTTCTTAGAGCTTGTTTTCTCTAGTAAAACCGTGGGCTTCTTGCTTGTAGGGAAAGAATTCTAATTTAATTCCTAGTCATATAGTACTTCTTTAGGTTTATTATGTCATGGCCTTACTTTGGGCTTTAACTTGATTTGGGTTTCATTTACCTTATTGGACTTTACTTTATCATATAGAGCTTTCTTTGTATCACTTGGACTTGTCCACATTAAATGGAATTAAAACTTCCTTTGTTGGGTTATACTTTGATCCATGAATTCATTGGATCCCTAATGCTTATGTCTTTGGTCCATTGGACCCATACTTCTAATTTACCTAATCATAAACTATTTCATCTGAAATGTCTCGTTTATTAATTATCATAATTCTTCATTAATCATGATACAATATTTAGGGTTGTTATATTTTTCAATTTCTTTTTCTTTTTCTGGCTCACCTGCAGTGTCTAGCTTTTCTTTAACCCTCAGGAGATGGAAGTATTTTCCACTTCTAATTGTGATGGCCATACAATCTTCCCTCGGATTGGTGACTGTGTTACTAGGGAAGGTGCTTGGAGTTCTATCAGCAATTTGCTTAGCCAGTTGGCCAATTTGAGTCTCTAAATTCCCGATAGATGCCTGTGTGTTCTTGGTATTGGCCCTTGTCTCCTCCATGAAAGCATTAGAGTGTTGAGCCATTTGTCCAACTAACCTCTCCAAAATCAGTAGGTTCTTTGTTTGGGATTGCTGGAGGCTACAGATAATTGTTAGAACTATAGTCAAGACCACCTCCTTGAATCTTCCATTGATAATTACTACCACCAGGAGCAAAATTCTGACCTCTTTGAACATTTTGTTGCTGGGGTCTCTGATCATACCAAATTCCATTCACTTGCATTTGTTGAGGTGAATCAGAAGGCATCAATGGACATTCATTAGACTCATGATTGTCCTGGCAATATTCACATATCACCGCAGCTATTTTTGTCTGCACACCAGCAAGCTGCATCTTATCAAGCCTTGAGGTCAGGTTTGCTACCTGCTGAGATATCAAACTATTTTCAGCCAGCACAACATCATTACCTTCCAGTTGAAGGATACCTCTCTTAGGCTTTGCTGACAACCCTTGGTTTTCGTTGGCAGCCATCCTCTCAATCAGTTCAAAAGTCTCGTTTGCTCTAAGAGTTTTAATAGTGCCTCCTGCTGCACTATTCAACACCATCCGAACCTCAAGTTTGCAACCATTGAAGAAGATTCTAACCTGATTACCAACAGTCAGGTTATACTGAGGACACCTTCTCATCAAATCCTTCAACCGGTTCTATGCTTCACACATTGATTCACCCTCAGATTGAGTGAAATTGGTGATATCATTCACCATCTGGTTGTACTTCTCCATCGAGAAGAACTGAGCAAAGAACTTCTGTGATAAATCATCCCATGTAGCAATGCTCGCTGCAGGCTGCCTCTTCAACCAACTAAGAGCCTTTCCCTTAAGAGCACGTCAACAGACATCCTCTCCAGTTTTAAGTTGCTCTTTTATGACTCAACTCTTATCAATTTTAACACAGAAAACTACACTTGCCAGAGGCACATCAACAGACATCCTCAATGTCCTTACACTGCTGCACCAGTGTACCGAAGTCCCTCGATGCAGCTCCAGCAATATGTTCAGCAATCACCTCACTAAGTCCTCTGCGAAACTTAGCAGCAAAAAAGGTCAGAGTGGGCACAACCATCCGAAAGTGGGCGAACTTCACAAGTTCATTAAACTTGGCCAGGTACTCGTCAACAGACATAGAGCCCTGAACCAATCTATCAAACTCCCCTTGTTTCCTCTCCTGCGCATCGTAAGGGTAGTATCTGCCCAAAAAGCAGTCCTCGAAGAATGGCCATGTCATAATATGACCCTGCATCTCATAAGCATGAGAGGTTCATCCATCACTCATGTGCATCGCCCTCCAGCATGTATGTGGCGAACATCAGCTTCTGCGGGTCCGTACACTGCATGACCTGGAAGATCTTCTCCAATGCCTGCAGCCATCTCGCAGCAGCAATGGGATCAAGTGACCCGTCGAAGGAAGGTGGCTTGTGCTTGCGGAAGGCATTCAGCCGGCGATCTATAGTATCGCGATCCTCCGCAGGCTCCACATAGGGCTCCATCACCCCAACAATATGACCAGTGCCCAAAACGTGGCTCTGGCTCTCCCCCTGCAGACTAGGTGGAGGTGGAGGCGGTGATGGCGGTGGAGGTGGTGGCGTAGGGAATTGACCAACAGCAGGACCAGCCCTCATCTCCTCCAACATGACTCTCATCAACGTCATGTTCGCCATTCTGTTTGCCTCAAGGACATCCTCAGTGGTTCTCCGATTTGCCTCGCGAACATCCTCTGCGACTTTCCGGTTCGCCTCACGAATGGCGTCCATCATTGCCAAGTTGGCCAATCTAGTGGCCTCCTGATCGGCTAATCTAGCCGCCTGCATCTCAGCCAATGCAGCCAAGACAGGATCAGGTTGATCCTCGCTAGTGTCTCGGTTCCTCCGAGGTAGTACCATGACTCTGCACAAGTTACACAAAGAGTGAGTTGATTAGGCCCACGTGATGTGGTCACATATGCATTATCATAATAAAACCCAATAGAGAGAACACACAGACACGACTCACAACAAAACATCCTAAGTTGTTGCAACACATACAGGCTTTTCCCTAGAAAGTGCTCTGATACCATAAAATATAACACCCCGTGTTAACTCGGTTTGTTAACATGTCATCGTATTAAGCCACGCTTAATTTAAAAATGTGAAATATCTTTTTCTTTTCAATTATGACGTCATTATACTTAGCCAAGTTGATTACTTAATCTTTTTCATAAAAACATCGCCTGTATGAATATTGCAAAGACATCTAACTGAAAAACCTCAATATAATAATAGCAGTGAGTATCTAAAATCACGGAACTACAACACGTAGTCCGGACATAATCCTGATACATTATTACAACTCGAATCTAAACTAAGACATAGTCAAATCAATGCGGCATGGACAATCCCCATGCTCACCAAATAAGGCAACAAAGGCAACAAAGTCTCAACAGCAACAACATAATCATAGCTAATCAACAAATAGCAGCAGACATAATCCAGCATCCAATATAATTAGCATAACAGCATATAAATCAACTAAGCTCCGGCCTCCTGCCGCTTGAGGTCTCAACCCCAACATTACCTGAACCTAAAATGGTGCCCCAAACGTGGGGTGAGATCTCTAAAAAGAAATCTCAGTAAGACAAGGAGTCCTCAAAGATCTTCCACCCCAAGCTCACTTACATGTGCAATATAAGTTCAAAAGCAGTTAACAGTATAAGTTCTCAAAATAGTGCAATGCAGCATATAATCATGTCATGTGTGTTATAACATTTCTACTGATCAGAGAGTGTAGGAATCCATCTAAACCCACACGGTACTAGCCATTCGCTGCACCCGGTACTATCCATTCGCTGCACCCGTAACACCACATACATATCATAAACAATTGCACTTAACATCTCATTAGCATTTCACGAAAACAGTACATGAAAACACATCATGCATACAACCAACTCCCCGTGGGAAAATGGTGGAACCAACAGTGGCTAATCCGAGGACATAAAAACTTACCTCTTAAGCAATACGTCCAAACCAAGAGTTCACACTAGCTCAAGCCCACAATCAGCACAATCACAATCTGTTTATACGGTAATTAATCATCAATAACCATTACTCAAGGTTACATTAAGTGATTAAGGCTTTTCATCTCATTTTAACTCATTTCATGTTGTTTCTGCAGGAGGTATTTGAATACTACACGAGTAGTATTCGAATACTCCAGCTCTCCAGAAAGTATTCAAATACTTACAAGTATCCGAATCCGAATACTTTCCCCCCAGTATCCAAATACCACAGTATCTTAATACCAAACCTTACTGTATTCGAATACTTACAAGTATTCGAATACTTCTTCGTAGGTATCTGAATACTTTTCTTCCCAGAAAAGTATTCCATTACTCCTGCAAGGAGTATTCGACTACCAGATTAAAAACACCATTGCAACTCTTTACCAAATACTCTAAGATTTTACTATGTTAAACTAGACATCTCAAACTTTCCAACGACATATTTTATGTGTAACACCCTCTCTTGTAGGCCTCCAAGAGAGTTGTTTGCTAAGCGGAATTAGAGTTCTTTAATAGTATTTTAGAGACTGAAAAAAATTTTCGCTTTTACATTGCCAATTAAAACTAAAGAGGGGAACTGGTTAATTACAAAAATCAGAGTACACAAAATTTCTTAAACTTATTAAAAATATAAATTCCCTGATAGACCTTGCTGTCTTTAAAAATTCGTAAAAAATCCAGTTCAACGATTCAAAAATATATTCTTTGTAATCTGAAAACTATACATCTGGAGCTTCACGTTCATATAAAATAATAGTGATTTGGAGTTCGTTTGCCCCTCGAAACATAACTTGCAAAATAAGAGAGAAAATAGTGGAAATATCACAATTGTCCTGGCTGGTAAAATTCATAATAAATCGATCTTTCAGAATTTCTTTGCAAGGTTTATATATAATGAAACTAGACACCTGGGGATACGCGTGCATATAAATTATAAGAAAATCGGAGGTCCGTAGCCCCAGTGCGACAACTTACAAAGTGCTCGCAAAGACTTTTCAAAACTCAGCATTTAGATAACATGTCAAAATCCTTTTCGCAAACGTTTCAACATCTGTTTCCAAAATACTTGCTGGTCATAAAATCGTAATGCAATAATAAAATCATAGTTCACAATAATACAAGCTTCTCAATTTCATACAGTCATCCATAAAATATCACATCAATAGTAGCATGCCCAAACAGTAGAAGCCAACAGCAAATATCCAAGTCCTCAAAAGCTTTTACGTCCTCCTGCCATTTTGTAAAAATAGCAGCCCCAAAGGGGTGAGAGAAAATCCCAGTAGTGTGGCAACAAAACCATAATGCAACAATATTAACTAGGCACAAAATCATAAATAGTCACTTCAAACATTTAATCCTTTTCATCATATATCATAACGCGTATATAACGCCCTTTTTCCTTTACGCTCATAGCACCATCGTGCGCGTAGCATCACAGTGGGTATTCCTAATGGCTCCCATGAAGGTGAATCCCACTGTGGAACCTATGCGGACTGAAGCCAAGTGTCCCCTCTCCTGGTACCAGGCATGCCTATATGATGCATGCTCAGTCACATGTCCTCAATACAAATATATATATATATATTCAAGATGTCATGAATCAAGTATACATGCCATGTTATGCAATCGCACCCAACAGAAAAATGTATTATGATGTAAAATGCATGCATATATCATATCATCCTTTCATATTCTTACCATTGGCTCATCATCATCATAACATACATAGAACAAATGTGAGCAACACATCACAATTCCATACACTAGCCAATAGTCACATTAGGTAATACCGCCTACACATACCTTGTGTCCACGCAATAATCAACAGCACCAAAATTCAGCTCACTCAATAAGAATTATGTGCACCTAAAATACATGTGTGACAAATCAGAATTTGTTCCATGCCATTCCCATAGTTTATCAACGAATTTTCATGCTTTTCATTTTTATTCTGTGATCGGTTTGCCATAACTCCTACACCAGATTAATTTCTTACTCAAGTTAATATACCAATTGTCCTTAATTAACAGAATCCAAGCTAGTTACACATGCATGTAAATTCGGCTCCTTGCCCATGGATTAAGTGCTACATATATAGTATTACCTAACCTGATTTACACTAACTAGAGTGTGCTAGTGAGGCATACAGTATGCTGCCAAGTAAATCTTAAATTCTTAAGAATTTGATACAGCTTCATGATCCCACACTAGTTACCTTGTCCTAATTTAACAAAATATTCAAATCAGAATTTTAATACAGTTTCCCATATCACATGAAATTTCCATTCCTCTGGGTACTTAATCTTATAATCGAATTCCAAGGTCTTTAACTAAGTATATTTTCTGACTTATGTTTGGTTTTATTACTTATACTCAATAGTCAACACTCAAAGTTCCTCACCCATACAGATTCGGTCTTTATGGTCATTAATTAGGGACTCTCAGATTATTTTGTTTAACATAGCATTATTCATTTAAATTAAGCATGTGTTAATTAAACATTCACTTGCTGTCTCCAACGTGTATTAGCCAAGGCAAGGTGTCCCCCTAACATGTATATGAATGGCCGAACAACCAAGACAAAAGGGATTCTAAGGTTTGACTTATATTTACTTGTTAACAACACCACAATCCAAAACCCCCAACACATTCTGATTCGGTTTTTAAGGTACTAAGTGTTCATAATTTTTATTCAATTCAAAATTGACAAAATTCTAAGACTACATAAGCATACAGATTCGGTTTCGAAAGCTATTCCCTAGGGGCTCAGAATTGTAGTTAGATCAAACTGCTTACCCGACTTAAAATTAAATCAATAATCCTTTAGTGTGAGATTTATCCAACTTAAACATGGGCCACACTACTAGTTTTCTGTCTTCATATTATTTTACTGATGTGCATAGCTAAAGATTCTAGCACCTACATAACCGGTTTAGGCTAGAGGCTAGAAGTCATAATTTTGTTCATTTATTTAACCTCTTCTACAAGACCAGTGATGCGCTAAAAGGAACCAATAAGCATGCAGTAATTTACCTTTTACACAAGCAGAGTCACTAGTCTACGAAACAGATTAATTGAGACCCAAAGGGAGCTATTTCCGTGCTCCAAGCGATCCTTTAAGCTAGTCTACACCAAGGTTCTAATGCAACAGAATAAGGAGCAAGGAGGATGAAAATGTACATCCTCCTAGACTGCATACCACAACCGAGACAAACAGAACCAGAACTACTTCAGCATAAATGCAGCAACACACCATACAGGGAATAGAAAAAAATACTAGAGTTTGAATTTACCTTCTTGGCTACACATTAAGAGTTCCAATCGAGCAAAAGAGACAGTCCCCTACGTTCCCCTAATTTCCAAGAGTCTGAATCCAGTGACATGCAAGGGAGGAGATGGCTCAGGTTCGGCTGATTTAAGAACAGTCAACGAAAGGAAAACACACTTAATCACGAGTAGAAGGAAGACAAGAAAGGAGGTGAACGCCCTACCTCCTTGCTCGAGGTGTCCAGCCGAACAGGAAACAAAAGAACAAGATGGTTCCTCCTTGCTTCAATGCACGCGGCCTGGCTATTAGAAGAGATGAACTCGAAAGTTAGAAGATGATTCTGCCCCCAGAAGAGGTCACGGTTTCTCTTTAGGGAATGATGAGGATAGGATAGTGATTCTGAGTTTTTGTTATATGATTCACAATTGATTTGTATGTTTGTTCTCTGTTCTACGCACATGAGAGGTGGTGAAGATAGTGACCAGCTTTCGGTTTTCTTTCACGCTTCAAGGGAATATGGGTAAATCAATTTTTTTTTTATTAAGAAGAAGTCAAGCCCTTGTTCAATAAAGGACTTCAGCCGTGACACAACTTGAAGAACAAAAAGTTTTCCTTTGCTTAGTTGTCGGACATGCATGAGGAGAAGGGATATTTGGTTGGACACATGCTCAATATACATTGGCTAGTTGGATTTGGAGGATAAGATGTGTTACTTGATCAACCATGTACTAATCTTAGAAGAGAATGGGCTGATTTCATGACTTAATGATGAGACTTGGGCCGCAGCCCATGAGAAAATAACTATGACTCACTTTAAAGTCCTAAAACCTATTATTCCAACCCATTAAGAATAATTGGACCCATCCTACTTTCCCATGGAATCATAATTTAGTGTAATTCTTGCTAAACATTATTTAAAATTTTATTATGTGAGGCAATCTAACGTTTTATCCTATCCTACATCTACATACAGTTCGATTTCATGCCATGCTTCTACACTCCCTATTGCAATTTACTTCCTTTCTTAACAACTTATTATTTCATGTATCTACTACATATTAACTAGGGTTTTTATACCTCGTAATTAAAATAAATCCTATTCTACCTATACTTATTTCATAATTGCAATGAAGATAAATTCTTGATTAATGAGGGAGGATTTATGTAATTACTCAAATTCGCGGGATGTTACATTATGCCTCAATCGGAGTTTTATAACTCCGGTTATGATTTTTGCAAAGTTCCTACAACAAGCTGAATTTCCAGCAATAGGGTCTCGACTTCAAACATATACTGAGAAAATTCACTTATACAATGGATCTGAAACTTTACAAACTTGTATCCCTATGTGTTATCTTCACATAGGTCCAAACCTCACTCAATTTGGAGCTCTGAAGCTCGAGATATCGCAATTTTACTAAACTAGGTCGCATCTGTCTCGCGAAGTATTCGATTACTGCCTTTTTCCAGGAAGTATTCGAATACTGCCCGAAAAGTATTCGAATACTTCTTCAACAGAATGCAAAAAACTGAGTTTTAAAGGTATAATTGGCGTCCAATGATCCAAACTCGATCTGGAGTCCAAGAACTCCTTAAACAGATGTTTATTAACATGTTATGAACCCAGAAACACATTCCTTTTATCAAATGGTTCAAGTTACGATTTTTAATTGCTTAAACAAGCTTAAAACATCAAAATACACAAGGGTGATCATGGTATACCTTCCAATGTCCAAAACTCCAAAAATGCCACTGACTTGGAGCCTCCAACACAGCTCTAAGGTACTGACTTTAAGGAACCACGAAAATACCACACAAGCTTGCACCTTTCAACCCAAAGATGGCTCCTTGAAGCCTTATATGACAAGAACAAGGCTCTCACCATATGAACACACCAACACAACCCCAAAACTTCCCAACTCAGCAGTCACCACTCAGCAATGAGTGGCCACACACCTTCAAAAGGCTTGGTTTCACACACCTAAACTATTTTGGTAAAGGAAGTATGCATAAAGATGATCACTTGGAGGGTTAAAGGAGGAAGAAAAGCTATGAGATGATGAAGAAGAAGGGAGGCAGCAGCTGAGCCTCCAAAGACTCACGTAGGAACAATTAGAATTAACCTAGGTCTTTGTGCCACTTAGCTTATATAGGCAGTTTAAGATAACTCACACTGTATTAACAATAATAGCTACGCTTAGCATTTTAATCCCAAACTTGAGATTCTGAACCTACTTTATTTTCCAAGATTTATCATATTTTTATTTTATTTTTCGCAGCACCTTTCCGGTACGCGCTTTTCCATAGCCAGTATCAGTTCTGGCACCAGTTCTCATTATTTCAACTTGAAACTTGTTCTACAAGTCCTATATATTATTCTAGGACTATTCATGCACTTATTATAATTTTCTGGGATACTTCATCAGTACGCATTTATACCGAGTAGCAGAACCGATATCTGCATTTTTCGTCAGAAAAGCGACTTTCAACATTATTACTCACTTACTATAATTATTAAAACCTCATAATAATTATTAGGGTCAATTATGGAATTATCTCATAATTATCTAATTAATTTCATTAATTAGCGGTGCGTGTAACAGCCCGTTGTACACCGGTATTGTTAACATTAATATGATATTAAGCGCAGTTACAATCACAACAATTCATTTACAAAAATGCGAATAAACTTTTTCCGATTATTACGCGAGCCTTTAAAACATAAAAAGCGTAATAATTAAAAGCTGTGACCGTAACCGTAAACTCTTGCGGAAGACTTATTTAAACTACTATTTTTATAACTTACTTTACTTATTATAATTACTAAGGGGTTCCCATAAACCCACTTAGCCAATTACTAAACTTTACGTTTTTACCTCTTCGAACATGGTTCACTCATTAATTTTCTGCGAACACACCGCTCACAACCAGACCTTCTTCTCAGATTATATTCTTGTCTTACTTAATTCCCTTTCCAACAAGCTATCACACGCTCAATTCGGAGCTCATTTGTTCCGGTTATCGCCGTTTGAAGTTGGATAAGCAAAACAATCAACCAACCCCAAAACAGCTCAAAACCTCTCTCACTTTCGGAATTACTGCACTGAATCCACTAATCCAATTGCCCTCAAATTTTTACACCATAAACTAGACACCTCAATCTTCGATTTGATATATATCATACGCTTAATTTGACCAAGAAACGAGGCGGGAATAAAATTTCCAAAACTAGACCAGAACAGCCCCCAAGTGCAGGGCGAAGCAGGGCAGTTGTGTTCAATGACCTCCACAGGGCTGCGCACAAAATATAAAATTCTAAGATTTTGAAATCATGTAGGGGACATAACAAGCTTCAAAACGGCGTATGCCACGTCCCTATCGGACCTCTGTGGAGGGAGATATGCTCTCCCGAAGTTCGTCCCAATATGCCAATTCTACAGAAAATTCGTCAGAGTTTCCTTTGTTTTTCCTTAAAATCCCCAAATTGTACAAGCTCACTAATGCCTCAAAGGTACCTAATAATCCAATAATAATCCAGTAATAATCCAATGGGTGGCACACACAAGGACCAACAACGCCTTGGGGCACTTACAACCCAATCCAGTTTATATTTATTACACCAATAGCTTACTTTAAAATCCATACATAGTTTCAATCACTAATTCCAATTTCATGCATATTTCATCATACAAGTACTCATAACCTAAAATAGGCCTAAAGCCCTTTCATCATATCATGTCATGCATCAAGTACAATTACAATATTTGCTTTACAATTTACAACTTAAAACTTAAACTTTAACTTACAATCTTCCAATATTACAACTTAAATACAAATGACAACATAAACCAAATAACATAAACTACTAGACTTAGGCAAAATGACATGAAAAAATATGCTAATGAAACTCATCCTACATATATATGAGATGTTCATGCCCTAAGTCTAGCCTAGGCCACATGGCCAACAAAATACAAAATACTAAAGCACTCCACTGATCACTCTGCGGGCCTCTTGCCCGCTGCTCCAGCTCCACTGCTACCTCCTGAAATAAATGCCCCGACACGGGGTGAGATATACGAATATATCTCAGTAACCCAGAGGTTCTGGAGAAAACTCCACCCAATGGTTCACTTCGATGCATATCAATAGTATAAAACAACCACTTTCAAAACGGGATAAAGCAAGGGATTTAGAGAAACTGGGGAATATCGGGATATAAAATACGACGAAGCGGGATGGTAGCTACCAATACCACGCAACGTCCTCGTCATATATAAGCCTACGGGTATCATCCAAGGTGTGTTCCAAGAACCACAACCATGATGACCCAACCATCCATAACACCCGAGACATTCCTAGTGTGCTCCTATCCGGATCACACACCACGACCCTAGGTCAACTGGAACTCCCTCTCGGAGACCTATCCAGTGGAAGTCCGAAACTGCCCGAAGGCTAACTGTCTACTGGCCAGAGACACGGTACATAAGTACCCACTGTGATAATGCATGCATGCTCATGTTGTTCTACACTACTCATATACACTTCTTACCATTACCCTCAACGGGTATGGTGGAACAGAAAAGGGGAACAAGCCCCAGTACCAAGAGGTTACCTTAATTCATTCCTTCACTTAGCTCCGCAGCAGCTTAAGTTCCAAGTCTGCTACTCAACAGAACGCCTACACATAGGACGTTCCCACTTACTCAAAGTTCACAAAATGCATGCCAATTCTCAATTTCACATGCATAATACAATCACTTACCTCAATCCACTTGGTCCAGGACCAAGGGCAATCCACCGACTCACGGTTCGGGGTTCAAGTAAACATATGACAACCTACAACAACCATGTACGAATCATCACTACACGGCAATTCTATCAGAATACGAAAAACGTCAAAACTTCCCCTACACCCTTGTAGGTTCGGCCAAAGTAGTGTATTTTTACAATTTATTTTTCTAAATTTTCTTTCTCATTTTATTATGCTCCGTTAGGTTGCCAAGAGGCTAATTCAATTGTCGTTTTTCCGTTTTACGTATTTTAAGCATCGTTTTGCTAAACAATTCACTCTAGGTTCTTTTATGTCCTTAAACACAAATTATTATTTTCCATTGATTCTTCCACTATCAATCCACCGCACAACCCATCTAAATACCATTTAATTACACATTACATCATTCATACCATGTCAAACACATTAATTCTCCTCTTTTTGCTCTATGACCGAAATTCAAACTATGTCCCTCCAAGGGACTTTCATTCAATTTTCACCACTCTACACCTCACACACTCCCATTTTATCAACATACAACCATACACAACTCAATAATCAAAGCCCAACAAAATTCCAAAATCCTTAGTCATGACATTCCTCAAGATTTCTAACTTAAAATCCATATTTTTCACCTAAATTTTTCATGGCATTTCTAGCTTTAATACATCATTCTAAGGTATTATCATCTAATACACATTTTTTCAATTGAGCTCTCTAACATCACCAATCATGAAATTAAAGTGTAGGGTTCATGAAAATAAACTACAATCAAACCATGTAAATGGGATGGAAATACACTCACAATCAAGGCTAGATGCTAACCCAAGCCTCCTCCAAGCAATGGAAGCTCAAATGACTCCATGAACCTCCATTTTTCCTCACAAATTCGGAACATAAAATGCCAAGGATCTCCTCAAATACACGGTTTCAAGGCTCAAGAGTGGTACCAATGTGTTTAGAAGGTTGTTTCCAACAAATTTCAACACAAAAATCACTTGATTTGGTTAAGAAATGATCAAGTTATTGTGAAATGAAATTTTGGCTGCAAATAAGGGTTTTTGGGGGAGGGGGCTGCGGGTTTCATGAAGAAGGAGGGAAGAGAAGATGATGAATAGTGTCCTAGGATGATGTGGCTTAAGTGGTTTAAGTGGGGTGGGTCCCACCGCCACCTCACGCGATTTAAAACTCATCCGAATTTCTCTACGATTCCACTAAACGTCCATAAATTCACAACCTATTTAGAAACTCTAATTTTTAACATTAAACATTCTCCTTTAATTATACTTGATCAGATGAGTCCGGAGTTTTCCGGTCGTTCGGAGAAAACATTGTTTTAAGCGATTGCGCGCGCCGTTGGCACGCTTCCCAAAACTGACTTAATTCCATCAAATTTTATCAAAAATCATATTTCCTAACTCAATAAACCATTTATAATTCATATTTTAAACCTAGATCTCAAATCTCAATCGTCACGTTTTACGGTGCAATCGCACCGCAGTATTTTTACCCGCGAAAAACACTATTCACTGATTTTTCTGAAACTTGCCTGTCCACTCAATTTTTCGTTCTGAATCCATTTTCAGGGTTATTTCTATCATCTGAGACCTTCTACTCAATTTTTATCTTCCTAGGGTTGCGTGTTGGCTAATTACCGTTTTGTCCTTTCTTTGTATTTTGGCTTAAATCTTAGGATTTTTACTAATCCTTCAGTTAATTACTCATTTAATATTTTATCACTTAATTTAGAATTGTGAGGTGTTATACTTAGGTTTTCTTGCTGTAGGTTTAATCACCTAGAGATTAAGATCCATAATATGGCTAGTTTTAACAATGATCTACCTCAAGAGGGTAGTTCAACCAATAGGCCACCTTTCTTTAATAGAACAAATTATCCTTATTGGAAGTCTAGGTTGTAAATCTTCTTAGAATCCATTAGGAATTTCCTACTGTAACAGCTCGTTGTACACCGGTATTGTTAACATTAATTATAATATTAAGCGCAATTACAATCATAGCAGTTCATTTATAAAATGCGAGTAAACTTTTTCTGTTTATTACGCGAGCGTTTAAAACAATAAAAAGCGTAATAAATAAAAGCTGTGACCATAACTGTAAACTCTTTGCGGAATAATTATTTAACCTACTTTTATAACTTACTTTACAACTCTCAAGTCATTAAGGGGTTCCCATAAACCCACTTAGCCAGAATCTCACTTTTACGTTTTCTACCTATCCGAACATGGTTCACTCTTTATTTTCT
Source organism: Gastrolobium bilobum (assembly GCF_033153095.1). Taxonomy (NCBI): domain Eukaryota; kingdom Viridiplantae; phylum Streptophyta; class Magnoliopsida; order Fabales; family Fabaceae; genus Gastrolobium; species Gastrolobium bilobum. The sequence goes on from NW_026898526.1 coordinate 57,165, forward strand.
GCGGAAATACCGCATTCTACAAGCCTCCCATCTTTTGATATGTTATCCTACACTCAATTACCTTTCTAGGAAGCTATCACAAGAGTTATTTCGAGCTCGTTTGCTCCGGATATTGTCGTTTGAAGTTGGACACGCAAAGCTGTCAGCCAACCCCAAAACAGCTCCAGATATCCTTTACTAAAACAATTAATTCAGAACATACACTCATCCAATTTCTCTCAAATTTTTATACCACACACTAGACACCTCAAGATTAAATTTGATATATCATACACCTAATTTGACCAAGAAACGAAGCAGGGATAAATTTCCCAAAGTCGGTCCAGAACTGCCCAGTGTGCAGTAGCTCACTGTACAGTCCGAGTTCTCTGCCTACTACAGGCCCACGTTCAACCCATAATTTTCTCAAATTTTAGCAGGAGATAGAGGACATCTCAAGCTTCAAAACGACGTATGGAACTTCCCTATCGGACTTCTGTGGAGGGAGATATTCTCTCCCAAAGTTCACCTAAATTATGCCAATTTCAAAAAAATTCGCCAGAATTTCCTTTGTTTTTACAAAACTCCCCAAAATTGCAAAGGGATCTAAGACCTCAATTTGTACCTAATAACCATTGGGTGGCACACACAAGGATCAGCAATGCCTTGGGGCTCTTACAACCCATCACAGTTTATATTAAATACTTAAATCATATCACATTGCTTACTTTGTTAATACTTAACACATTTCAATCATCAAGGTCCATTTGCATGCATCTTCTAAACATACACATACTCATAATCCTAAAATAGGCCTATTTCCCTTTCATCATATTATATGCTTCCATATTACATCAAGTATACATGTACAATTACAACTTCTCAATTACACATTACAACTTGCAATTCATAATCTTCAAATACAACATAAAGAATAAACCTCACTATGACATATGTAACTAGACTTAGGCAAAATGACCTGAACAAATATGACAGTGAATCTCCTCCTAAATATATATGCAAGGTTCATGCCCTAAGTCTAGCCTAGGCCCAATGGCCACCAAAATTCAAAATGTAAAGTCCTCCAGCTACTGATCCCATGGGCTGCTTGCCCACTGCTCCGGCACCACTGCTACCTCCTGAAATAATACCCCCGAGACGGGGTGAGATATACGAATATATCTCAGTAACCCAGAGGTTCTGGAGAATACTCCGCCCAATGGGTCACTTCAATGCATATAAATAACATAAAATAACATCTTGAAAACGGGATAAAGCAAGGGATTTAGAGAAACAGGGGAACATAGGGATCCAAAATACGACGAAGCTGGAATGGTCGATGTCAATACCACGCAACGTCCAGCCTAATGGCTCGGCATATAAGCCTACGGGTCTCATCAAAGGCGTGTTCCCAGAACATCAAACCAAGGGACCCCTCCATCCATATACACCCGAGACTTCCTAGTGTGCTCTTATCCGGATCACACACCACGACCCTAGGTCAACTGGAACTCCCTCTCGGAGACCTATCCAGTGGAAGTTCGTAACGCCCGAAGGCAAACTGTCTACTGGCAAGAGACACAGTACATCCTATGTACCAACACACATACTATATGCATGAACATGTTATCCTACATTACTTACTTACACTTCCTACCATCACCCTCAACGGGAATGGTGGAACACACAAGGGGATCAAGCCCCAAGGTAATATATTCCCCGAGCTTGTTACACAACAGAAATTCCTACACAGAGGACATTCCCAATTACTTACAATTCATAACAACACATGCAAGTTATCAACTCTTCAAGCTTGGTTTCAAATACTCACCTCAATCCCCCTTGGTCCGGGACCAAGGGCAACCCACCGAGCTCACGGTTCGGGGTTCAAATCTATGTACAGCAACCTACAACAACCATGTACGAATCATCAATACACGACAATTCTATCAAAATACGAAAACGTCAAAAATCCTCCCCCACCCATGGTAGGTTCGGCCTTCATAGTGTTATTTTGCAATTTATTTTTCTAAATTTTCTTTCTCATTTTCTTAAGCATCCTTAGGTTACCAAAGCACCATTTTAGGTGCCACTTTTCAATTTACATCGTCCTAACATCGTTTTGCCTAATATTTTGCTCTAGGTTCCATTCCACCACTCAACACTACCAATTATTTTTTCTTTGGTTTTCCAACCTTCCAACCACCACACAACCCATCTAATTACCATACAATCCATAACACATCATCCAAATAATTTTACAACATCTCATTCCTTAATTTTACAACATCTCATTCCTTAATTTCTTCACAACATCTCAATCAATTTTAACTATTCCACACCTCATACAATCCCATTATGACCTCATTTAACTATACCACAATCCAATTTCACAATCCTAACACATTTTCAAACTTAAAGTCATGGCACCATCAAAATTTTCCTAAGTTAAAAATCATATTTTTCACCAATATTTTTATTGCATTTATAGCTCTAACACATCATTCTAAGACATTATCATCTAATACATATTTTTCATTTGAGCTCTCTAACAACACAAATCAACAAAACCCCCTTTAGGGTTGATGAATCAAATTCGAAAATTAAACCATCAACAAGGTGTAGAAACTTACTCAAAAAGCTAGGCACAAGGCTCCTCCATGACATACTAAACCATTGGAGCATCAATCAACAACATGAACACAAATCTACCACTATGAGCCGCGGCCTAGGGGAAGGAATATCTCACTTTCTAGGGGTTTTCAAGGTTCAAGGGTACCACCAATGGGCTTAGAAGATGATTTCCTATAAGTTTCAAGTCAAGGATCAATGGATTTGGTGGAGTATTGTGTGAGTTAGAGGGAAATGAAAATCAAATGGAGATGGTTCAAGGGGGCTGTCCGCGGGTTTTTGGTTAGAGAAGGGTGATGAGAGTGATAATGAATAGTGACAAGCTTAGGTGCCTTAAGTGGGGTGGGTCCCACCGCCACCTCACGTGATTTCAAACTGATTTAACTCTCGTTTAATCCGCTAAAACGTCCGTAAATTCACAACTTATTTAGAAACTCTAATTTTTAACATTAACCATTGTCCTTTAATTATACTTGATCAGATGAATCCGGAGTTTTCCGGTCGTTCGGATAAATGTTGTTTTAAGCTGTTGCGCGCACCGTAGGCACGCTTCCCCAAACTTACTTATTTCCATCAATTTTCATCAGAAATCATATTTCCTAGTTCTATGTACCATTTATTACTTGCATTCAAAACCTAGAGCTCAAAACTCAATTGGCACGTTTTACGGTGCAATCGTATCGCAGTATTTTGACACCGTAAAAACATTATTCACTGAATTTTCTGAAACTTGCCTATCCACTCAATTTTTCGTTCTGAATCCATTTCCAGGGTTATTTTTATCATCTAAGACCTTCTACTCAATTTTTACCTTCCTAGGGTTGCGTGTTGGCTAATTACCGTTTTACCCTTCCTTTGTATTTTGACCTAATTTTTAGGATTTTCACTAATCCTTCCCTTTAATCCATGTTTAATATTTTAATATATAATTTAGACTTGCGAGGTGTTATACCTACCACTACAAATGATCAAGGTCAAACAATTTCTAAGAAAGTTAAGGACTTTAGTGATGTTGAACTTAGAGAAGCTCAATGGAATGTTAAGGCTAAAAATTTGATTACAAATGCTCTAGGAAGAGATGAGTACTTTAGGATTTCTTCTTGTAAGATCGCTAAGGAAAGTGGAAAGTGTTAGAGACTACACATGAAGGCACAAATGAGGTTAAGAGGTTAAAACAAAATGCATTCACTAGAGAATTTGAAACTTTTGAAATACTTGATGATGAAAGTGTTTATGACTTGCAAAAATGTTTTACTCACATCATTACAAGATTGAATGCCTTAGGTATACATTACAATGATGAGCAAATGATCAACAAAATTTTAAGATGCATGACCAAGAAGTGGGATGCTAAAGTTTCGGCGATCTATGAATTCAAAGATCTTGATACAATGCAAATTGCTACACTTTTTGGAAAGCTTCAAGAACATGAATTTGAAATGAAAAAGACATGCTCTAAGAGATCAAGCCAAGAAGAAGAATAAAAGTGTTTCTCTCAAGTCCACTACCTCCAAGGAAGTTGAAAATGATGAATCAAATGAGGAGGACATTGACATGGATGAAATGAGACTTTTCATCAAGAAATATGAAAAATTCTTCAAAAGAAGAACCTTCAAATATCAAAGCACCTTGCTATCCAAGGGAGATCAAAAAGAGGTTCTAACACCCCCAATGCTCAAGTTACATGTTTTGAATGTGAAAAGCAAGGCCACTATAGGAATGAATGTCCCACACTTCAAACAAAGAGCAAAAATGACAAAAAGTCAAGCAAAAGCAAGAAGAAATAAAGGAAAGCATACATGGCATGGAATGAATATACTCCAAGCTTAAGTTCCTCATCAAGTGAAGAGGAAGCCTACCTTTGCTTAATGGCTAAAAAAGAAGATGAAGAAAATGAGATAAACTATATATGCTCTTCTTATCACCCTTCCTATGATGAATTGGAAAATGCATTTAAAGAAATACATGATGAAGCTATGGAATGTGCTTAGAACCTTAGATTAGTTAGAAAGCATAATGATGAATTTCTTAAACAAGTAGCATGTTTGAATGTTCAACTTCATGATTTCAAAAATGAAAATGAAACTTTAAAGTTGTTGGATGCTGATTCTTCTTGTATTGTATGCATAGCTAGATCTAATGGTGCATCATCGTCGTCATCTACATCATGTACTACTTGTGAGAAGTTTAAGGTAAAAAGATTAAATAATGATTAGAGAAATTTATATGTTCTAGGGAGAACTTAGATGTTATACTTGGTAGACAAAGACCTACAGATATTACTCATGGTTTAGGTTATGTTAAGCTTAACAAGCATCATTCAAATACAAAAAGGGGGTTTAAATGTACGTCATGAATATTGTCTAAGAGTCCATTCATTAATTGCAATTATTGTGGAAGAAAAGTGATATGAACCTCACCAAGAATAATGAGACCCAAGACCAATTTAGTTAGGATCGTTTCTATAATCAGGAATTTAAACAAGAAATAAAGAACCTTGACCCGTTATCTATGGAAGATAAAGAAGGATAAAGACGCCACACTTAAGAAAGAAGAAGGTGGCTGATAAGCCTAGTTTGAACGCCACAAGAACAAGCTTCTTGATAAGTTCAGAGTTCTATATAGGAACCAAAGAGAAGAAACCTATCAATGATATTATAACTTCAAAGTCTGATTACAAGAGTTGTATCCTCCCTTATTTAAACTTGGAACATCCCTCCAATAATAAGAAAAGACTAACAAATGAAAAGACACTAATTTAAAGTTGACAACTTGGAAAAAGGAAAAGACTCTAATCAGCCACTAAGCATTAATGACATTAAAAATTGGTAATTGTTCCACTCAACATCCTTTGCATTGATGGCATTAACTAAATTCTGATTATGATTTAATTTGGACTTGATTTCTTCAAATTAGCCCACATTTGCTAGATCAACCCACTAAGAGCTTCTTTAAACTTCTTAGCCCTTGACCTTGTGTGGTAATTGTAATGGATCATTCGGTGTTGTCTCCTTATTTATATCACTAGCATAACGATAAATATGCAGAAATTTAATGATCAAGAAGACAAATAAATAATTAATAAACACCTTGACAAAAGAATTTATAAAATTAAATCTTCAAGGTCTATAAAAAGTAAGAGTGTGTGTGTGTGCGCGCTTCTCATGTTTCAAGAAGACAAATAATTAATTAATAAACACCTCGACAAAAGAATTTATAAAATTAAGCCTTCATGGTCTATAAAAAACGTGTTATACTTCTCATGTTTCAATCTTTCCCTTGTAAATCTTTTGGCCGAGAAATAGATGATTAAAGATTATACAGATAACATACTAAATATTTGAACTAAAGGTGACAAAACAAGTTTGATCAGTCAGTTCATCCCTTTAACCCATCTATTTTTGTGGGTTGAATTGTATATTTTAACTTGCCAACCCAACAAACATAATTCATCTTGTATGAAAGCAGGTTAAAGTAGGTCAACTCAAGGGTTAATTTTTTTATTAATATTAGGTGACAAGTGTAACACCCTGTCTGCAGCCGGTATATTAACATAAAAATGGTATTTAAAAGCGCAGCTTGCAATATTTAATCACGGAAGCAATATACTATTTTATTTAACTAAATAGGGCTAATCCTCTTGGTGGATTAAATTTTCCTTTCCATAATAATCCTTATGTAATTGCAATGCTAAAATAAAACCTGAAATACCTCGTACTCATAAATAACAATTCAGAAGCATCTATAACTCATGGTGCTACAATACAAACACTCCAGTCAACAAATAAATAGATTATCTAATAGTGACATGGACAACCCTTATACTCACCACAAATAACAACATAATCCATCAAGTCTAGTCATAATAAAATCTCATCATGACAAAATAGATAATCATAATATGCATTACTCATAACAATAATGAAATCTCTATGCTGGCCTCTTGCATCTATCAGTGTCCGTCTCACGAACGTCATCTCCTAAAAATGTACCCCAAAAGGGGTGAGATTTCTAACAGAAATCTCAGTAAGACAAGGGGTCATCAAGGAATCCTCCACCCCAAGCTCACTTACAAGTATAATATAAGTTCTTAAATAGTGCAGACAGTATATAAAGAATCATATTAATAACAAGATAAGGGGAGTGGCTATATCGGGCCATTTATAGCAGTAAGCAATGCAGTGTATAAAATGAGCATGCCATGCAATATATCAAATGAGTTTACAATGTCGCATATGTCCATGCCATGTGTGTATGCATCTTAAAACATACAGTATGTGGGTGCACAATAATAATCCTACTAGCCAGAGCACAATATAGGTATTACAGGAGTTCTACCCCTTATATAAAAAGTCCACCATGCTCAGGAACCCCACACAGGTGTTGTGCACATTACCCCACCTACATATACATGTAGCAATGTACTATAATAGAATCCAGCTCAACAACATATCTAATAGTCATAACATCAACAGATATAATTTCCAAAAAAAACATACCATGCACATAAACCAATCCCCCATGGGGTTTGGTGGAACAAATAGTGGATTAAATCGAGGACCCAAAGCTTACCTGTCAAGCTAAATTCTCCAACTTCAACTCGGTATCAACTGGGTCTTCCACAGATGTAACAGCCCGTTACGTACCGATATTGTTAACATTGATTATGATATTAAGTGTAGTTACAATCACAGCAGTTCATTTATAAAAATGCGAGTAAACTTTTTTCTTTTCATTACGCGAGTATTTAAAACAATAATAAAGTCTAATGAGTAAAATTTATGACCATAACTGAAAACTAAATGCGGAATAATAATATTAATTGCCTAACTATCATATAAGACTTCTCTCAAGTCACCAAGGGCTTCCCATAAACCCACTTGGCATAAATCTCACTTTTACGGTTTCTACCTATCCAAACATGGTTCAGTATTTTGGATACTGCAGCAAATCCGCGTGTAGTGAACCACTCATATTTTACTATGTTATTCTAGACTTAATTATCTTTCCAACAAGATATCACACGCTCCATAAAGTTCTCGTTTTCTTCGGTTATCACCGTTTGAATTTGGACAAGCAAATCTATCAGCCAACCTCAAATAGGGCTCCAAACAGCCCTCACTATTTCCACGATTCCGGACAAACAACTTTACCAATTGCTCCAAAAAATTTATACAGTAAACTAGACACCTCAATCTTCAATTTCACATATCATGGGCCTAATATGACTAATAATTGCAATAGGAATAAGTTTTCCAAATATAGGTCGCGACAGCCCCAAGTGCAGGGTATTTCTGGGCAGTCTGTGTTCAAAGGCCTCTACAAGGCAGCCCCAAGTGCAGGGTATTTCTGGGCAGTCTGTGTTCAAAGGCCTCTACAAGGCAGCGTGCTACTCCTATGGTTCTCAAATTTTGATACAATGTAATTGAAATCTCAATCTTCAAACCGGTGTATGGCACATCCCTATTGGACTTCTGTGGAGGGATATTTGGTCTCCCAAAGTTCACCCAAAATCTTCCATTTTCTAAAAAATTCGACGGCATCTCCTTTGTTTTTTCAATATATCCCACTTTTGTAAAAGTGTGTTATATATTATCAAGGGTACCTAATAGACACAAGTGGCACTAAAGGACCAGCAACGCCTTGTTGCTCTTACAACCCATCACAGTTTATATCAATTTACTTAATTTATAACTCATTAATTGCATTATCAAAACTTAAACCATTTCAATCACCTTGATCCATTTACATGCATTCTTTAGACATAAAACATAAATCATATCCTAGAATAAGCCTATTGCCCTTTCATCATATAACATGTTTCAATATTACACAAGGTCCCAATATTTCAAATTTGCAAGTTCTCCAATGAAACATAATACAATTTAAATCTCCAATTATAACATAATAATTTCTCAAATAAAACATGATAAATCATCAACTAAACTTAGACAAAATATGACATGAACAAAGATGGCAATATGAATAATCCTAGATGACAATGTTCATGTCCTAAGTCTTGCCTAGGCCAAATGGCCACAAAATGCAAAATAACTCTATGTCCATAAGCTCATCCTACGAGCCTATTGCCCACAGCTCCTGTGCCACTGCCACTACCTGAAATAAAGTCCCCAAGACGGGGTGAGATATACGGATATATCTCAGTAACCCAAATGTTATGGAGATTGCTCCGCCCAATGGCTCACTCAGATGTACATTAATAATATACCACAACATCCGAAAAGGGATAAAGCAAGGGGTTTAGTGAAGTAGGGAAGCATAGGGAGTAAAAATACGATGAAGCTGGAATGGTCAATGCCAAAGCCACGCAATGTAAGAACCTTCACCGTTAATTAAGGAAATTAATTAATTAAATGTGAGAATTAGGAAATAATTTCATAATTTACCATAATAATTATTATGAGACTTTAATAATTATGGTAAGTGATTAAGAATGCTGAAAGTCACTTTTCGGACGAAAAGTGGAGATACCGGTTCTGCTACTCGGTATAAATGCATACCAGTGAAGTATCCCAGAAAATTGTAATAAGTGCATGATAATTCCTAGAATGATATATAGGACTTGTAAAACAAGTTTCAAGTTAAAATAATGAGAACTGGTGCCAGAATTGATACTGGCTATGGAAAAGCGCGTACCGGAAAAGTGCTGCGAAAAATAAAATAAAAATATGATAAATCTTGTAAAATTGAGTAGATTCAGAATCCTAAGTTTGGGATTAAAATGTTAAGCATAGCCATTAACGATAATATTGTGTGTTAATTCCTAAGTGGCCTATAAATACACTTATTTGCACAAAACCCTAGACATTCATTTTGTTCTACGTGAGTGTGGTGGCTGACTAGCTCTCCCTTCTACTGTTTCATTGTCTCTTCTTCCTCATGGTGAGCCTTAGGTGCCATTCTCTACCTTTTTCCTTTATCAAAGCTCTTTGTGTTAGTGAGACTAAGCCTTGGGAGTGGGTGAGAGACTTTGTTTCTGAACTTGAGCCTCTGTTTTGTTGAGTTTTTGGGCTGAGTTCATAAGCCTTGTGTAGGGAGTCTTGTCATGACTTGATGATGCTCCTAGAAGCCTTGTTGGTGTGAAAGAATCAAACTTTATTGGTCCATTTTCGTGCACCTTGTGGGGGTCTAAGTTGAGGAGTTGTTGGTGAGCTCCAAAAGCAGCCTTTGCTTCTGTTTTGAAGCCTTGGGTATGTCCCTTCACTTAATCATTAGTTTCCTTGATTAAAAGATGATTCCTTGGCATGTTAATGAGTTAAACAAGTATGTAATCTGTATATGAACTTAAAAGAGGTTAAAAATACATGCTTTAACGTTGGAATGGGTTAAAAACCCAACCTTGTAAGTGGTATTTCGCGAAATGCAGATTCTGAGTTTCTGTAACATCCCGCATAATTAGGAAATTACATAACTTGCAATTAGGGATGTGAAGCATGCTTGAAATTCGAATTAAATTTATGTTTAGAGTGGAATTAAATTGAGTTAGGAAAATTATTTTGTTGCTATGATAGGCGAGTATATGTGTGTATTGTAAAAAGATTCAAGACATTAGTTAAAAAGAGATAGTATTACATTTAATTACCATATAGGTAGGAACCTTAATTATTAACTAGTGGGAACATGAAATAATAATTAATATATAGATATATATTTCATGTGATAAGTTAACCATTAGTCTATCTCTCACAAAAAAATCTGTATACTTGTCATGGATTGGTCCAGAAATGGCCACTTAGCAATATTGATTTATCTTTACTTCACCATCCCATGCATCTAGTGAAGAGAGAAAACAACTTAACTTATTCCCCTTTTCATGCGCTGTGTATAGAAGAAAGAAAAGGAAAACTCTAAATAATTGTATTAGTGCCCAAAGAGAACAACCTTGCCGCCCCCTTGCACCCAATAAGAAGAGAGAAGTCTCTTTGCATGAAATTCTATTGGCCAATGGCATCCTCACCTTCCCTAGCGCCCAATAAGGGTAAAAAGAGATCTTATTATTTTTTCCTACTTGTATTTTTAGGTCAGAAAAATGAACAAATCATCCTCCCTTTATGCGCAAATTGAAGGAGTGACCAGCTGACCCTTATCTTTATTTTTCTGAATCAAACTCAGCCACACCTTGTCCTTTAGCCTCTCATGCGCATGGCAAGGGACCATTCAAGAAAACATATTGGAAACCCTTGATTCTGAACCAAACACGGTCCTCACTCCCTCCCTAGGCGTTAGATTATTGAAACTAAGGCTGAATGTTACCACTTGTATTCTTGGACCAAATTCAATCTCCTCACTCCTCTCTAGCCGTGGGAACTTAACAAGGAACACAAGAAGACCCAACCAACCATCTCCCTCACAATCTGAATGCCCACAAAGAAGAACATCAAAGAGAACCATGTTTACATCTTCTCCTTATCATCTCCACCCTCAAGCCATGAGCACATAGGGGGAAAGCAAAACACTTGAACCTATTCTTCTTCCCATTTTCCTAGTTGGTTGTGTAACGCTGAGTAAGGAGATTGAAGCACAAGTCTATTTCTCTTCTTTTCCTTGGCCAGCAGAAGACACCTCCAAGGAGGTAAGGCAATTTTTGTTCTTCAAATTCCTACACAATGTAAATCGGTGCTGAATGAATATTTCCCCCTTGCATGCAGCTATAAGTTCGACTTTTGAAGAGAGGAAAGGGAGGTTGTTGTCCCTATTTGAAGTAGTAATCTTTGATGCAGTCTTGGAGGTAAAAATCTAAGTCCCAGCTTTCCTTTTTCTTTCCCTGTCTGTTCGATTTGCATCTGCATGCTAGGAGTATAGTTCTTGTCATCCCCATCCTTTTGCCCTCACCATTCGGTCCTCTCATGTCTGATTAGGGGGATATCTTATTTGCGGTAATTTCCCTCGCTTTAATTCTGTCCCATGAACCTGTATCGTAATCTAACCTTGCTTGTTGTAAGATTTCTATGTGCTACTGTTTTGAATGATGCTGATGTCTATTTGTTGTTCTATTAACTGCGTATTGAATATTGATGTTGATGTAATCTTTTGGAGACTAGTAAGTTGTGATTCAGATTCGGTTTTGGAACGTATTATGGACTGATATCTTTTGTGTATTGTTTGAACTCATGTCATTCTGATTTTAAATTGTCAAGACAAATTCTGCTGTTTAAATTCAGAATTTTTAAGCTATTTTATCGCCATCTTGCGAGTTCTGTTTCTGGGGCTAAGGAACTCCGAACGAGCTATATTTTATATGTATGCGAAGCCCATATATGTACTTTCTCTGTGTCAAAGAAAATTTTGGAAAATAGTTGAACTCGATTCTATAGAAATATTACAAGTTAGGCAGGTTTTCAATTTTAAAAGGAAAGAGTATAGTTTCAGCAATGTTAATTGTGACCGGAATGTTCGCGGTTTACATTATGAAGCCTGATGTCAAGTTCAGCACCTCAAGTAATTTATGAAAATATTGAACGTACCTTTGTAGCCTCATACAATTTTGAACCGTGCCTTGTGTGTGTTGTAACTCTTGTAGGAAGCATGCTACGTGATCTAATAACTCGTGCCTAAGTCCAATTGGCAGTGTCCTAGTAATAGAATGTGGATGCACCAATTGATGGCCTAAAAACCGTATATGTTGCATATAAGAACCTTTGGTTGTCCATTGCTAGCCTGTATGAAATTAAAGTTAAAACAGAAAATTAAAATAACCTGGGATGCATGATGAATTGAGTGAAATCATAGGAACTGAAAGCATGGAAAATTAGTTTAAAAGTCAGAAAGTGAACTTGGTACTAGGGGCACAAATTCTGAATGGAACCTTGTGTTTTGTAAATAAATAAAGTAAAGAAATTATGTTTGGTACTTTTGATTAGGTTCATAAACCTCAAGGATGTTGGACGGACTTGGGGCTGTTTCATTAGAAAGCTAAAGTATCAGGTAAGTGTTTAGTGGTGAGACGACCTATTGTGACTATTAGCTAGTGTATGGAATTGTGAATTGTTGCTCACATGTGCCTTGGATTCATATTCTGTTATATGTTATTTGTATTCTGCCTTTGGACTTGACATGATGGAAATTCTGTTTTGGGAAGTATTTGTTATACGGCAGCTTGGTATTAAAAATACATGAAATATATATGTTATTATGATTATGATCTAGTCATGCATCTGCACATCATACAACTGCATTTCTCATGTGTGTGTGAAGCCAAACATGTCATAGCATACGGCATTATGCATTCATTCTGGAAACCAAAGTATATAATGAAAATAAGCATACGTTTGAGCACGCATCATATAGGCATCCCTCCGTTACCAGGGTATGGGACACTTGGCTTCAGTCCGCATAGGTCGCAGTTGGAATCCTCTTGAGGAGCCACTATGGAATCTCCACTGTACTTGTTAGTAGTACGTGCACTGCAGTGCTATGAACGTACATTACTTTGGCGTTATATATGCACTCTGATTAATATTATGGCGTTATATACGCAACATGATTAGTACTTTGGCGTTATATACGCACTATGATTATATGTTAGCATCTGTCCAGAAAATTACATGTTGATACGACTGTTTTAGAATTTTGTACCTAGTCTAATATGGTTGCTTTACTGGTTTTACTATCACACTACTGGGATTTTTCTCACCCCTTCGTGGGGCTCAATTTTTATAAATTGCAAGAGGACTTAGAAGTATGTGATGAAGTGTTGGTTTTAGATGTATTCTGTTTGTCTGCTGCTGTCTTGAGAATTATGTTGTTGTACACTATGTCTGTTGATTGCTGGCAGTATATTTCAAGTGGATGTGGTGTTTTGAGAAACTGGAAAACGTTGGGAAATGATCTTGTTTTACTGCAATTTGGATTTGTAGATTCTATCGTAACTGATGTAGTCCTGGTATTTAAATTGCGAAAATAATTGTTGATATATTTCAATTTTGGATTTTTGAACTGTTTTAGCGAGCACCTTGCGGGTTATCGTTCTGGGGCTACAGTCCTCCGAATGAGGTATAATTTATATGTATGTAAAGCCCCAGTTATGTACTTTCAGATTATATAAGGATTATTTTCAAAGCTTATAAGCCCAATTTATTATGATTTTTACAAGTCAGGAGGGTTTTTGGAAAAATGCACTGAATTATCTAATACTTCGCGAGTTCTGTTTCGGGGGCTAAACACCTCAGAATGAAATAATCTTTATATGCCTGTAAAGCCCCGGATGTCTAGTTTTCTCGTGTCAAAGAAGATTTTTTTAAGCTATTCAATTCGATTTGATATGATTTTCACAATGCAACAAGGTTTTTCAGGATAATTATTATTTCAGCTAGCCATAGATTTTGTAAAGTCGCACTCTGATTTCAGTAAACAACCAGATTTCAAACTAAGAGTTAATTAGTAACTTGAAAACGCAGTTCTGTATTTATTTTAAATCCGTTACGACTCTAATCCGCTTAGCAGACATCTCCCTTAGATGCATACAGGGGAGGGTGTCACAGTTTCTGCCGCGAAATATCCGGATATTTGGTTGTAAATATCCGAATACTAATATCCGGATATTGATATCCGGATATGGGGTTCTGAATATTCGGATATTGACATCCGGATATTTCCACTGAGATATCCGGATATTGATATCCGGATTTGCCCCCGAGAGATATCCGGATATTGATATCCGGATATTCCTCGACAGATATCCGGATATTCTGGGTTTTTGTGAACAGTGAAGGTACTGTTCATACAGAATGATATCTTTGGGTTTGTAGACCCATGATGGGTTATGTTGAACCTTTGTTATTATTAATTAAGTCCGAATCTAATTGATTAAGGGCTTGTGGCTTTGTGAGGAGCCTAAAGACGTAAAACGTAAGAGAAAGGCGTTGTCTTTTTTAGTATGCTTATAGAGTATGAATAGTGATGTTATAATTGGTCTAAACAGATTGTGATCTTGTTGTTTGTGGACTTTGAGATTGTGTGGACTCTTGGCTTGGATAGCTAGCTTGCAAGGTAAGCTTTCGTGTCCTCGGTTTAGCCATTGTTGGTTCCACCATGTCCCGTTGGGGTATGGTTATATGCATGATGTTGTTTTCAAGATATATTGGTTTGTGAAATGATGTTGAGCTGTTATATGCAAGTCCCTTTATGATATGCATGTGGTGTTCCACCTATACGATAAGCCTGAGTATGTGGTACATACAATAGGGTGAGGCTGTGGGTGAGGTGCAAGCGGTGTTCCATGTACTAACTGTAGGTAATAAACGTATTCCTGCATTTCTCTGGCCAGTAGAATAGTTGTTACACATATGGCATGAATATCTGTTCCGCGGCATAGTTTTGGAACTTATACTGTTAAATGCCTTTGAACTTATATTGCACATGTAAGTGAGCTTGGGGTGGAAGATCCTTGAGGACCCCTTGCCTTACTGAGATTTCTTGTTTAGAGATCTCACCCCACGTTTGGGGGCGCTTATTTCAGGTTCAGGTAACTAGGGGGTTGATGCCTCTAGTGGCAAGAGGCCAGAGCTTAGTTGATTGATGATATCTGCTTATGTTGTTTTGCTGTTATACTTGGATGCTGGATCCTGTTTACTGCTTTATGATTTTAGCTTCATTTTTGGATTACCATGTTGAGACTCTGTTGTTATGTTGCTATTTGGTGAGCATGGGGATTGTCCATGCCACGTTGACTTGGTTATGTCTTAGTCTGGATTCCAAATGTAATAATGTATCAGGATATTTTCCGGACTACGTGTGGTAGGTCCGTGACTTAGATACTCACTTATATCTGTATATTGAGGTATTTCAGTTAGATGTCTAATTGTAATTTACATACAGGCGATGTTTTATGAAAATTGATTAAGTAATCAACTTGGCTAAGATTAATGACGTCATAGTTGAAAAGAAAAAGATATTCCGCAATTTTTATTAAGCGTGGCTTAATATGATGACATGTTAACAAACCGGGTATACACGGGGTGTTACACGCAACATCCGACCTATTGGCCTCGGTATATAGCCTATGGGTTCTCATCCAAGGAAGTGTTCCCATAACATCAACCAAGGCACCCTCCATCCATATACACCCGAGACTTTCCTAGAGTGCTCCTCAACGGATGACACCCCATGATCCCAGGTCAACTGGAACTCCCTCATGCAGACCTATCCAGTGGAAGTCCGTAACACCCGAAGGCAACAATCTACTGGTTAGAGACACGGTACATCATATGTACCACTACACATACAAATATGCATGAACATGTTATAATATACTACCAACATACACCTCCAACCACTACCTCCAAGAGGCATGGTAGAGCACACACTGGGACTAAACCCCAGTACCAAGGGATTACCTGATGCCAACTCCCTTTCTTGGTAGCTCCAACTCACATTGCCACCGAGCTTGGTCCACAAGAAATGCCTACACATAGGCCATTTCCATTACAATTATAATCAACCAAGACATATACATGCTTATTACAGTATTCATGCATATATTCATAACAACTCACCACAATCCCTTTGGTCAAGGACCAAAGGCAACCCACCAAGCTCAAAGCTCCGAATTTACGTCTGTAGGAGGCAACCTACAATGATCACACAAGGATAATCAATACAAAGTGCAACCAACTAATCACAAAGCACCAAAGATCACTCCCCCATGAGCATAGGTTCGGCCAATGGCCTTAAATTTAAAAAACCATTTTCTTACTTTTATTTCAATTTACCATTAACATCCCAATGTTTCCACAACACTCATTCAAGCCTTTAATTCCATTTAATATCAACCTAGCACCATTCTCTCTAATTTTCCTTAAATGGCCGAAACACATACACACACATCACCTAATAATTTTCCTTCCAATTCAATGCATCAACTCAACATACAACTCATTTAAACACCATTCACATTCACACAACATCCATTACACAATTTTTACATCATCCATCCTTATTTCCCCTCATTGGCCGAATTCATCATGCAAGGCTACCAAGGGATTTCCAACTCATTTCAACACTTCCATACATCATACAATCCTATAATCAACTCATACAAACACTCCACAACTCAATTACACAATCCTACAACATATCAATTTCACAAAGTGTTGAAATCCCAACTCAAAATTTCCTAAGTTATACAATTATTTTCTCAATAATTTTTATGGTTTCTATCACTATAAAACATCATTCTAAGTCACTCTTATCTAATACACATTTTCAATTTGAGCTCTCTAACTATATCAATCCATGCACACTAACCCTAGGTTCATAAATTTCAATCCAATGAAAACTCAATAAAAGAGTGGGATTACTTACCACCAACAACCCAAGAATGGAAAGGAAGAAGCTCTTCAAGCTCCCATGAGCTCCAATACACCAAAATCCCCAAAAACTTTAATAATTTTGCAACTGAAAATGGGTAGTATCTCCCTCTACACTGCACCAAACTCAAAAATAAGGACAAAAATAGATTCCTTGCAAAATTTTAAGTGAGTTAGGCTTTGAAACCACTCAATTTGGTGGCCTAGAACTTAAGTTATAATTGTTTGAAGTTCTCAAAACCCTGACCATGGTGACCCACGAATTTGCAGCTGTAAAGGAAGGGGATGAGTTTCAAATTCTTATTTCCACATGTGCTTAAATGGTCATTTAAGTGGGGGTGGGTCCCACAAGTGCCACCTCACTCAAAACTCACTTAAACTCATTTAATCTCACCATTAATCTTTGATTAATTCACAACCTATTTATAAAATCCAAAATTCAACATTCAACAAAGTCCTTTAATTATACTTGATCAGATGAATCCAGAGTTTTTCGGTCATTTGGTGAAATTACAGTTTTAAGCTGATATGTGCACTGTTGACACGTTTCCCCAAAACCCTAATTTTAATCAAATTTCACCAGTAATCATAATTCTTAGTCCTACGTACCATTTATAACTTATTTCCAAACCTAGAGCTCAAAATTCATTCGACGCGCTTTACGATGCAATTGTACCGCGATATTTTTACCCGGTAAAAACACTATTCATCAAATTTTCAGATTCTTTAACCACTCAATTTTTCGTTCTGAATCCATTTCTAGGGTTAGTTTTTCCATTTGAGACCTTCTACTCAAATTTCCTTTCCTAGGGTTACGTGTTTGGCAAATTACCGTTTTACTCTTTTTACGTGTTTTGACTCCGAATTTTAGGATTTTCACTAATCATACCCTTTAATCCATATTTATAATATAATTATATAATTTAGAATTATGAAGTGTTATAACATTCACACAGTCTGACAAGTAGAGCCTGTTTTATGTTAAAAATATTATTAATAATCAGATTCCCAAATTTCATGACATTTGGGCTACGTTTTCTTTTTCGATTAATGACTACAGGCTTCTCCCAAAACCCCCAAGCACAAATCGTCTTTATTATTTTTAAATCTGAAATTGCAACTGTTTTACCAAAATTTCTAAGATTTTACTATGTTAAACTAGACATCACAAGCTTTCAAACGATATATTTTATGTCTCAATCGGAGTTGTATTACTCCGGTTATATTTTTCGCAAGAAAACTGTGACAAACGGAATTTCCCACAGCAAGGAAGCAACTTCAAACTCAAACCGTGATCAATCCACTTGTCCCATGAATCTAAAATTTTACAAGGTTGTACCCCTATGTGCTAGCTTCACATAGGTCTAAATCTCACTCAATTTGGATCTCTGTAACTCAAGATATTGCGATTTTACTAAACAAGTGCATTGCTGTCATTTTTTTTCAGGCCGGAATCGATTCCTTCGAGACAGAATGCAGAAAATCTGCATTTTTCCTGTTTTGAAGGTGCTTCAATGGCATCCCAAAGGTTCTAACTTTGATATACCCACTTACAGAAGTTTAATTAACTTTATTACATTTAGATTAATGACCTCTAACACAAATCATCAAAGTTCCTCTTTTTTAATAACTCAAAACAATCTATTTTCATAAAAATGCAAAGGAAAGGGTGAGGGGTTACCTTGAGGCTCTTCAAAATAGAGAAAGGAAGGGGATTTGAAGTCTTTGATGTGATCTTAAGCTATTGCCAAGATGACACGCGAAATTTACAATCACCCCACTTGGTTCTTTTCTTCACAAGGTTACTTCTTTAATGCTCCCAAATGAGTATAAAAGACCCTAACCCACAGACAAAGAAGAACAGCCCCCTAAACCACCAAGCACAGCAGCCACAACACTTCAAGAAGGGATTTTTTGCTCCAAGGTGAAAGCTTTCAAGTTGTACAAGGATTGGTTAACTCAAAGAGGAAGAAAGGTGATATCTTGAGACTTTCTTGGCAAAAAAGCTATGGTGTTGAGGTCATCGGCGGACTTGTATTGTTGCAAGTGTGTGCAAGTGCATACATAGATTTTTGGAAAATAAAATAAAATATATTGAGTCCTCAACAAAAATTACATGACCCAATTTAAACTCTTAGAAAGAAAAAAAGTTGACTCTCGGTCCCTCTGAATTTCAAAATAGATCCGGTTAGTCGAAATCGTGGTCCCTCTAAAATTCAAAGAAGACCTACATTAATCCCTCAAAAAGACTAACATGGGTCTATTTTGAAATTCAAAGGGGTCACGAGTCAATTTTTTTTACTAAGGGATTAAATTGGGTCATGTAAATTTTGTTGAGGACCCAAAAGGTACTTTATTTTTGTAGTAAGTTCAAGTTTTCTTTTCTTTTTTTGTTTATATTCTTTTGTTTTTTTAATATATTTAAAACTTTCTTTTTTTTAAAAATTCGGGGACATTGTCCTGAACCTCCATCCCTAAATGTGCATACATAAATAATATTTCTTGGGTCCGCCACTGGTTGAGGTTGTGATCATATGGCTGCATGTTAAAATGGAAGATCACCTATGTGGGAGTTAGAAAAATGACCTGGGGTTTAGTGCTCTTCTCTATTTATAGATGTACTCACTTAAATCATCGGTATTAGTTCTAATAGCTCTACTAATTATTTTTCTATCAAACTTTATATTCTTAACCTAGATATTTTTCTAGAAATTATCATAATTTTACATTAATATTTCAAGACACTTTGCTGGTATTCATTTTCTACTGTGATATCGCCGATATTAGTTCTGACATTACTGCTTATTATTTTCATCCCAAATTTGATATTTTTTACCTGGATATTTTTATCTATATTTTTCTAGTTACTTCGTCGGTATCCATTTATACCGTGAAATACCCGGTGTTTGCACTTTCCTTCTGAAATGTGATTGAATATAATTATTTTTCATATTTAACTTATTAAATTTCTAATTTAACGACGCGGATTCTTAGAACAAGTATATTTCATTTGTCATGTAAAGCTTTTGTATTATCTAAAAATTGTCTTAATCTTTTATTAAAGAAAGAGAAGAAAGCGCTTGAGTTATGAAAGTTGTCTAGGTGTAGAGAGAAAAATGAGTGTCTTCTACTTTTATTCTTACAGAGAAAATAAAACATACATTAATCATTCTTCGACCCGGTTACAGATAAAAAATAATCAGATGTGTAACTGAAATTTAAATGACAATGTATAACTGAGTAAAATTCATACTAAAATATATTTTGAGTCCTCAACAAAAATTATGAGACTCATTTTATTCTCTTAAGAAAAAAAGGTCGACTTGTGATCCCTCTAAAATTCAAAATAAATCAGTTAGTCAAAATTGTAGTCCCTCTAAAATTTAAAGAAAACCTATATTAGTTCTTCAAAAAAACTAACAAGTTGATTTTGAATTTGAGAAAGAGTACGAATCGACTTTTTTTTTTCTAATTGATTAAATTGAACCTCGTGACATTTAATGAAGATCCAAAAAACACTTTACTCTAAAATTTAAGTGAATTAACCCACCAACTCCCTACAAAACGAGATAAACTAATCTTTTTAACTCACTTTTAAAAGAGGAATTTAAAGTCTTAATTATGAACTCACCCCAAACAAGATTGCCTCATGTGAAAGATATACGTGATTTATCCCAAAACCAAAAAACTCACTTCTAAAAGATAAGTCAACCCACTTAACCCGTTTTTTATGGATAGAAAACGAATCTGGGTGGATTCGCCTATTTTGCAAGCTCTGTTTGTAACTTCTCAATACAAGGTGAAAGAATGACAGATCAATTAAATAGCCAAAGTATCAGGATTACAACATTAAGATAGAAGTTCCTCAAACTAAACGTTTGAATTTGCCATTATTTGATGTGCATCTAAAAAAGATATTTTACACAAACATTTAACTACATGAATCGGGCCTCATGCTAAAAACTTAACATACAAAAACCCATGCGTGATTGAGTAAAGCATAATCTATCTACTCATTCTTGCATCCTGAAAGGTAGGATCGTGCCAACAATAAATACTTTTCTTTCTGCCTTTTGTACTCGTCGTATCGAAGGAAAAAGTAACCAAGATAATCAAAATCGATTGGGGACATCTTTGCCTGTTTATTCCGAAAAGAAATATTTATCAACAGTCATGGATATCATTGGTTAAGAAACAAGCATAAAAGAGGAAATATATTACCTGAATTAGCCCCCACAAAGCCCAGAAAAGGTGCGAGGCCAGTGCATATGTATTTGCCTCAACATACAAAGTTTCAAGGTCTTTCTCAGACACCTGTATTACAGATAAGTAAATAGTGATCTGAAAGAAGCACAGGAGATAGCCAAATAGAATGGGGAAGAAACAAACCAATAACTACCGAGTTATTGATCGAGAGATTTTGGGAAGAGAAACTTTTTTTATTGATTAACCAAAGAAAATACAATGCAATAGAAGAAAAGAGAGCTCCCAGCTTTGAGGAACCCCCCAAGCCCCTGCCACATGTGGCATATATCCCAAAGTATAGAGATATCCCCTATGATCAGTGGTGGAGCAAGAGGGGGCTAGGGAATGATTGCCTCCATTCGCTTTTCAAAACAACCTATTAGTATTTCCCAATAGTGCTCGAGTAGCCATACTTGACACCACCCATCATGTTATTACAAGAGTTATTTTGCTATGTTTTCCCCTAATTTTGATAAAAGGTAACGTTGTTTGAATTGATTTAAAAGATATAAAAATATTAAAGGTGTCAGGAGATTTAAATATAATAGAGTTGATTTTGTTTTCTAGTCAATCTCGAATATATTCGATATTACGAAAATATCAACATATAATAACTAAAAATATAAGATAAGAATAATTGAATTAGGAATTGAAAATTGGATAAAAAATAGATTTAAACATGAAAAATTAGTTTTATATTCTAACCAATCTTAAATAGTTTTGATTTCTACTAATCTACTAATATTGAAATAGATTGAAAGGAAAACTGAAAACTAACTAATTATCCAATCAGTTATACACACTAATAATTAACATATCCTTATGTGCATGAGTATTCTAAGAGCCTCTTTGGATCATCTTTTTTTTAAGCTAAAAGTTACTTTAAAGCTACAATTGAAAAGAAAAGCTTAAAAAAATTAAAAGCGGTTTGGTTATTACATAAAAATTTTAACTTAAAAGATCAAACATCATTTCAAGAAAAGTTGATAAGGACCTATTTGGTGTGATGTATAAGACCTGATAGTATAATCTTATACTATACGTTACAACATTTTTGTTGTTTGGTGTGACCATCGTATAATATAAGCTTATATAGCAGGATCCCTTTATACATAACTTAATCAGGCCTAGTAGGGTAAGATTAAGCCTGATAAGGGATTAATGTATTAACCAATGCAATTCTCAAGAATCAATATATTATTTTAATATTAGTATATTAAAATAAAAAATAATTTTTCAATATATAATTTTTTTAAATATTGGAGATTTTTATTTTTATAAAAATTAATATAGTTTTTGGACACATTGATCAACATATTTCTATAAAAAATAATATCATCTGATATATTTGGAAGAATTATGTAAATTCATTATTAAAAAGTATTTTTGACAAAAATATTTATTTTTAACCTATATAGTATTCTACAGTATATTACCAAATATTGGATAATATTATCTTATACAATATATTATCTTATACAATATCATGTCAAACGCTGGATAATATTAAAATTTAATCAGGTCTATATACAATCATGTCTTATACTATCAGGCCTTATCCTATACTATGTACCAAACATGCCCTAAGAGCTTAAAAAAATAAAACTCATCCTAGAAGCTTTTGACTTTTTTCTTCATTATAAAAAAAAAAACTCTATTATAACAGCTTTTGTAAAAACCTGTTGCTTCTGCTTATAAGGAGAAGATAAGCTGAAAAAAAAAAAAGGATCCAAGCAGGCACTAAATAATTGTATTATTAGCAAGCAATATGCGATAAGGCACCGTAAGATAAGGCTAAATCAACTCCAAGTCAAGTTTGGATGTCAGGAAGATATTTGGGCCTTTATGTAACAACAAACATCAGCCTTGGCAAACCAGCAACAGCATATGATAAACCCTTAGTTCATCAGGTTTTTCAGCATGAATTAGTATTAATTTGTGTGATTAAATGATGGAAAAAAGGTTAATGTCCTAGAAAGTCTGCAAATACAAGTTCAAGAAGCTTTGTTGAAAATTTACATTGTTTTTGTAGGAAAATCAAGCTCAAAAGGCAACTGAGAGAAGAAAGAAGATTCTGAAGAAGGAGAAAGTTCTAAGTGTTGAGCGCTAAAATGTCCAAGGCGAACGTTTTAGCGCCCTGCTACAGAAGGAAACCAAAAGTTGCTGGTCTGAAGCGCTAAAACGTCCAAGGAGAACGTTTTAGCGCGCTGCTGCACGTCAAAGCCAAAAATTTGCTGGTCTTCAGCGCTAAAACGTCCATGGAGAATGTTTTAACGCCATGCTGTTGGAAAAGTTTCTGGTCTTGAACGCTAAAACGCCCAAACCAGATGTTTTAGCGTTGAAGTCAGTTGGAAGCAGTTGAGTGCCCGTTGAAGTTGGGCGCTAAAACGTCCAACAGAGAGCGTTTTAGCGCCCGTGTTAGTTTCTGGCTGTTTTTCAGTTGCAACTTGTAATTTATAAGAGGGGCTTTTCATATTTTTCAGAGGCAATTCTCTTCAGTTCTAGACACATTTCTCTGACTTCCAAATTCTTTAGGATTAGTTCTAGTATTATAGTATCTAGTACATTTTTATGTAATTCTACTTGAAGATTGAAGACTCAATCATCATGGATACTGAGTTTGATCTTTCATCTTCTATTGTTTTATGTTTAGTCATGTCTGAGTAGAGTCCCTTGTAGTCTGATTCAATGGAACTCAATGATAAATTTATGTATGTTTGATTCATATGATGAATTTCTTTTATGTGATGATGTGAAGTTGTTTGCATGAATTCTTTCTACCAAGGGAGTAGTGTAGAACAGGAATGTTTACACTACTCCTGTGTCTAGCAATTTCATCATCAGGATTCTAGTACTCAAGGGATTGATGCAAGGATTCTAATGTGATCTTAAGACCTTAGTGTTTAATGCATATATTAAGAAAGGAATCACCAAAGGATTGGGGTTTCTGATTAATGTATCAATCAGGGTAGTAAGGGATTACATCTTGATGATAAGTAAAAGGTTGATTAACATCACATGGAAGATAATTCATCATATATATTTGTTTGTTGTTGTGGGAAATTGTTTTCTAACTACTTGTTTTATATAATTTCAATTCATATTTTAGTTATCTTACCAATTTTAATTACAATTCAATTTCTTGGTGACAAAACACTCATGATTTTAAAGAACTTTTGTTTGATTCAACTTAAATATATATGATTAGTTGGTGTTTGAACACAAATCCTCGTGGGAACGATCTTTACTCATCATTTTATTACTTGTGTGACTAGTACACTTGCTAAATTCACAACAGCATACATCAATGCAACATTAAACCATAAAGCCAACCTAATATTCTTGATGCAACAAAGGGATCGAGCCCAGAAGGAACCAAACAATAGTGGGAAGCCTCAGAATATAAGCAGGTGGAGTAACATGCAATCACCACCACTAGCCAAATCAATTTGATCGGCAACAGTACTGAGTATTAATTTGACAATTTCCATTCAAAATGCATTAAAGAGACTAATCACGAATGGGTAAGTGAATTTTGCAGCAAGAAGAGGAAGAGGAAGAAATGACCAATTTTATCCCCCCCCCCCCCCCCCCCCTCCTCTCCTTAAGTAAAATAAAAATAAAAGTGCAAAGAGCATTTATTTCTAAAACAATCAGGCAACAAAAAGATCATTGCAGAAAAATCCAATTAAGTCCTATTACGACATGGAGTCAGAAATTTAATCAGGTTATCCATCCATATTCTAAACAACACTGAGTTATTTTTTAATTCTGAACAGAATCAACTAAATATGTCACTCACATGTCTGACAGTGAATAAGATGATCATGGCCATAAATGAAGACTGTGCATCTCATTTTAGAGATTATTGATAATCTGGAGACAATGAAATAAAATATTAATCCCTTCACTGCAATTAGTACCTCGTGTGGTCTGTCAGGTTGTATGTAATGCCTGAAGAAATGATATTGTTCATTCATATTTGGGTACCTGCGTTAAAAAAATGTTCAAGAACCAATAGACAAATCATGACTAAGTAAAGGGAGAGAAGCAAGAATAAAGAACTTACAAGTCGTAGTCACATTCAAAGCCAGCATATTCTGCAAAGTGGTTTCCTATATCGTAGCCTCTGTAGTTGTACGATGCATATTCATAATCAATGAAGTAAAGTTTATCTGGAGATTTGTCAGAACAAATTAAAGAGATTTAAAGATAAAAAGCTCATATGAATTAGTGAATAAGCTGGTTATCTAAGAATTCTCTCTTCACATGTGAATGTTACACTACTTCTGATGCCAAATGCCAATTCCAGAGGCATGTCTGTCTCCTTACTACCTTGATATAAACTGATAGAATATATTCACAACATTAATTCCTGTTATAAAACAAACTCAGTAAGTTTTAGTTCGTGATTAACCTTGTATGATCCATTTCTTCTGCTTTAATTTAACTCCTTTACAATGAAAAAGGGTCTTAAAAGCCAAGCTCATGATCCTAACTGTAAAGTAATTTTGCACTCAACCATTTAGCAACCGTTGAAGAAAAACATGGATATAAAAACTTCTCATTGACAAACAATGCAGCCCAATTACATTTAAACTTGCTCCCTAATCAGTAATATGTAAACTGCAGTATCAGTTGGCTAATGAGTCATGTCTTTTCAATTAAATGCACATATTTTAGGAAGAAGAAAGATAGAAGTAAAAGAACAATTTACATATATATCGTTTTTTGGTAAAGATGAAGATGTAGTGAAACTAATGAACTCTCAACTCTCAAGAGTGGAAAGCATAAGAAAAAGTTATAGGATAGGTTATACTTACCACCATTCTTACTTACCACCAAATCTTAACCGTTAATTTCTGTCAATCTAACGGTTATAATTTATTGGGTCACACTTATTAATTAATTATTAAGTCCCGATAAATTATAACCGTTAGATTGGTGGAAATCAACGGTTAAGATTTGGTGGTAAGAAGTGGTAAGAAAAAATGGTGGTAAGTATCTCTCAAAGTTATAAATAAAAAGAAGCAAACAAAATATGCTTTAACATCTGCAGTCACTTCTATAAAAAATAAAATAACATAAAATCTACAGTCAAAGGTAGAAGCACAAATATGCTTATAATCAAGGTATGTAGATACCTTCTTCATGATTAATCATTATATTTCCAGAAAGCAAGTCATTGTGAGCTAAAATTACAGGAGATTTGAGATGATCACACAATCCCTGTTGTAAAATTAAAATAATAATCTGTCAAAAGAAGAAATTGCTGACAAACATAAAATGTGTCATACACTCGCTAATTCAGCTTTTTTAAATTTTTTCTAAAAGTTATTCATAAGCTACCTTCATGAACACAAAAAGAGAGATGGA
This sequence comes from Gastrolobium bilobum, assembly GCF_033153095.1. NCBI lineage: Eukaryota > Viridiplantae > Streptophyta > Magnoliopsida > Fabales > Fabaceae > Gastrolobium > Gastrolobium bilobum. The sequence goes on from NW_026898526.1 coordinate 83,723, forward strand.
AAACAATGATATGTTATATCCCTAAGCCGGCAAACTAAGGCACATTTTGTCTTAGCCCCTGTCCTAATATAGTTAGAATATTTAGCAAAACGTGACTGGATATTAATGGCACAAAAGATGGCAAGAGTCACTGCTTAAAATATAAACTCAAATCTTTCAAATCTAGTAATAGCATTGGATTGCCAAAGATGGTGGTAATCTATGTTCATTTTGACTCCAACATTATAATGAAAGATAAATACTAAGATAACAGCCAAGAAATGTATGGAAAGAGCTAGCACCTTGAGCTCAGCAATTTCATCATGAACTTCCCTGAATGAAATTGTTTTATAAGTCTTCTGCTTTTTACTATCATCAAATTCAAGATCAGATGCTGTGAAAGAAAAAAATAAAAGTGGCAACTCAAATATTATTAATACCAATCTTTCAAGCATATACACTAGCTCTAGAAAAAAGCAGATTGCGTATGAGGTTACTCTAGCTATTGATTCATAGTTTTAATATGTTGAAGGAGCACTTTTCACATAAAATTAAGGAAACAGAATAAGAAATATAAGGACCTTTAATATAAAAAAGTGTGGACACCAAACATATGCATAAGTAAATCTATGAGGCCACAACCCCTAGAGATCCTTCACAAGGCAATACAGATAATTCTAGTGTCGTAAGCTATTTCTCTCAAACTTAAAATCAAAGAGTGCTAAAACTAAGACGGCTAAAGGGGAGCTCCAAACTTTGGCCAAGAACAAAAGGCATGATCAAAATCCTATAACTCAAAATCAGCACAAATCAAATTCAGTTCAAACAAAACTACAGAAGTAACTGAAGAAAAGGAAAGAGAAGTGAACAAAGACCACATTATTACAGAGAATAAAATATAAAGGACCTTTCTCAAAGAACTTCCAAATATCGTTCCATAATTGAGGTTCCTTAGAACCTGGAATTTCCACATGATGAAATCTTTTTAGTTGCTTGGCTATTTTAGCAGCCAGCTTTGGCTCCCGCATATCTGCCATGGAAAAAATGCATTCGTGATGCAACTAAACAGGTTGCAGCTATACACCAAAAGCATAAACAATTAACTGAGAGCCAAAATCATATTCTAACACAATGGCTTGCGACATATATGCACACGTGTATAGATCGATGTATGTATGCGTTACGATCCCATTTGCAAGGTATGGGACTTGGAGTCCCACATTAGTTGTATGGGTAACTAATGTGGAGTTTATAAGACCTTAGGCACTCCCATTCTTTAAGCTAGCTTTTGGAGTGGTGCATCCCAAGGTTCTTATCAAATGGTATAAGAGTCTTCCACTATGCCTCCCGGTTGCAATCGAGCAGCGCGGGTGGTGACGCCGGCATTGCAGTGTTCCCCCAGGGCTAGTAAAAGACTAGCGCGAAGCCAGTCCGCGTGGGCACCAGGGCTGCAGAGCATGGTGGAATGTTACGATCCCATTTGCAAGGTATGGGACTTGTCCCACATTGGTTGTATGGGCAACTAATATGGGTTTTATAAGGCCTTAAGCACTCCCACCCTTTGAGCTAGCTTTTGGGGTGGTGCTTCCTAAGGTTCTTATTATTATCCATGTGTTGTTTACAGATGCTCAAGTTTCTGACAAATATTATTAAGAACACCCAAAAGCAGGCAATTTAACAAAATCTATTGGCCTTTATAAACCTGACATTGTTACTAATTCTCTAAACATGAAATTTTCCCATTTGTACCTGATGGAGTTAGAGTATGCGCATTTATAAAAGATTGCACCATGCCATTTCCAAATATTCCAAGCCACTTAGCACCAAATCCTGCAGCTGTGATGTATTTGGTGGCCTAAAACACCAAATTTCAGAAGCAATTACAAGGTAGAATTTTAAGAAAACTACTGAGTACAACCGAGTATTTAGCAGGCATAGTCACGAAAATAAACTAAAATGCGCCATTACAGTTCATATTTTTCCCTGATCACAACCGAGTGCACGTGTTCAGAAATATAAATGTAAAGTAAATGTACAAATGCAAACATGGTTTTTCTTTTCTCCTCTTTTTTTGTTACAAATAAAGAAAGAGTTTTGAACCACTACATCTATCTATAAGGGAATTATGTTTGCTTATGTGGAGTTTAATGTTATTGGAAGACGAGGTTTGCCTATCCCTTCCTAATCTTTATTATTATTATTTTTTTAATTTGACCTTATCGCAAGCACTCTCGGCAGAACAATGATATCTAGAAAAACATTTTAAAGAAATTGATATATTATACATTAAAAGCTATTCTTAAATTCTAATTCCCAAAAACTAAAAATAACTGGAATCTTTATATGCAGCATACTAATCACCTAAAAACTAAATATTTTTGTATTATTTTCTTCTAACGCTGCTTCAAAAAGATGAGGGGGGAATAAATAAAATAAAGGAATGAATCATTGTATTGCCAAATTTAGTTTGTCTTGATTGAAGCATAGTACAACTCAAAATGAAATTTTCAAATTCAACTTGCAACGATCAATACATGAAAAACCCCAATAATAAAATTACCATCCAGAACAATATTATCATGCAACTTTTAATTATTCATCAGCTAGAGAAAACCATTTTGAGAAAGTAACAAAAACAAAACAGAGTAAGATTTGACTCAAAGAAAGTATGAAGAAACGTTCAGTGACTTGGGTAGTTTTGTATGCAATCATCCAGTACAGAGTCTAACCTGCAATTCCCGTTGACGATCAATAATGTACTCAGTGTTCGGACCATACAATCTGATGGTTACAATATCATCAATACAATTTTCTTGTTTAACAGAAACCTTCAGTACTGACAGATAATGACAAATTTATCAGTTAGGTTCTATATCAACACCAAAGGGGTAATGATGAATAAAAAGTAATTAAGCAACCATATGAAAGTCAAGCTGATTATTTTTCTATAGCCATTCAGCTCATGGAAATTAATCTTAAGAGTAAGAATAAATTTAAATTTATTTTTTAGGGATAAGATGAGAGCAAAAAGAAATAACTCACACAAATTTGTGATGCCTCCAGAAATTTTCTCAACATCAAAGCAAGAATCATCCAAATTTGACCAGGCCTTGAACATATCCTTGCACAACTTACTGCATACAATCACAAGAGAAAATAATAACATGAAAACGACCAAAAAGAGATGTTGACTCGGGGATGCATGGGGGAGTAACTTTTAATTGCAAAATAAACCCAACAATCAAGTATTCAACATCATAGGACAGTTTACACAACCCACACAACTCCAAATCCAAAGGAATTGAATGGTTCCAAAAAAATGGAACCGCCAAATCCGAATTTGAGTCTGCCAATATCCCCTCCCATTTTCCCTCAATTTCCTAGCATCCAGGCGAAACCCGTTCAAGAAAAAAGAAAATAAAAATTACAATGAAAGGATTAGAGTTACGAACAGGACAAGAGGTTTCATTTGGGGAAGAGAGAGGGAGGGATCAATTGTAAGATGGGACGGAAGAATCTGCGAGGCATAATCTTTGCTAGCTTGCTGTGCCACTTCTACGGCATTCCAGATCTTAACCTCTGCACCCATTTATGCAATTAAAACGAACCCAAACGGAAGGAGAAGGATAAATTTAACAAGGATGGTTTCAAAGGAGCAAAAATACAAATAAACGGGGATTGCAGAGAGGTCGAGCGAGGGTGGCGATTGTATCTCTTGTCCTTTGCTTTCAAATGGAGCTATGTCCTTTGGTGTTGGAAGATTGTTTATTTTATTGTGTCCTACAAAAAGACCAATATGGGCATCACACCACACGCACACGCACACGTTGTTATATCTATATCTATGGTGTGAGATTCAGTCTGCATTCCTCCGCGTTATTTAGATTTGACTATTTTTTTTTTTTTTTTTAACCAAAGGACACGTGGTACCGTGTTTGAAGTGCAAACAAGCTTTGCAGGAAATTTAGATGTACTTTGGTCTTAATGAAAAAATAGTTTGTTTTAAGGGCTTTGGTTTTGTCATGTTACATGAATAATTTTTTTTTTCCTATAAAGAAAAGACAAACTAGATAATAATAAAGAAAGTGAAAGATGTACTCTTTTCAATCAAGGATTTTGTGTTGTCTCAAGTGGTTGCATGACACCAGTTTTTTTCCTACAACATTATTCTTATTTATCCCTTATTTTAAATTAAAAAGTTAAATCAAATCATGGTACTTCAACTGAACATGAGAGAGATGAGTAGATCGAAGCGACCGAGCGAGAATATATGTATCATCCTCTTCTGAGAAAGGATTTAAAATTTTAATCATGGATTCGTCTTGAACATAAATTACCTCCCATGAAAGATACTTGTCGTTTATTAAAAAAAAAATATTAAAAAGTTAATCTCTCAACTAGAATGATATTACCATAATATTCAAGATTTTGCCCAAAGAAATTCCCAGCTATACTACTTGCTCTTCCCTTCCTATCCGTTTTTTATTTTTTTAGGTAATCTGTGGAAGGAGAGTTGAAGAGAGATTTAATAGGGAGATTGAATATTACTTGGATTTCCTTTTCCAGAATTGAAATTTGTGGTTGGAATTTGAAGAAAGAGATTGCAAAGAAAGATCCGAGAATATTTTGCAAAGCACATTCAAATAATTTTATTTTTTAGAACGTAAACTTCTGGACAAGAAATTGAAAATAGTTTAAATCGAGGAGGACTACAAATTAAAAAACAAGTTTATAATGTCCTTAATATTTTTCTTAGAATTAAAAATGTCCCTATTTTTTTAATCAATAATATCCATAATGTATAAAATACTCATATCTTTCCTTAACTTTAAATAACACTATTGATTTTTTTTTATTGTAATTATTTTGCCTTCTGATTAATTAGCTGAAAAAAAACACAAAGCAGTATAATTTAGCTTCTATGTTAATTTTTTTCCCAAATATTAGAATTCTTTATGCAGTATTGTTTACATTCATTTCGCCGGGTAAAATCTTATCAATTATTTTATACAAAGACAATGATTAAAAAATTAAGATATAAATAATACGTAATAATAAAAATTCATAACTATTAATGACCAATTATTATAAGGTAGTGCATGACAACCTTTCCGGAATTAATTCTTTTTTAATTTCTGTTCTCGGGAACAGAAATGGATAGGAAACTCGTTTGGTAAAGCCGGTTTATTCTTTTGTTCCTGGGATGAACCGGTTTAATTTTTGTGTTGGACAACAGAAAAAAGAATCAAATTTTTTTTATTTTTTTGGTCCCGAGCACAAAATGAGAAACACTTATCTCTCTCAATCACTCTCCACCTCTACCATCATCACCACCACCACCACCATCATCCAACACGACTGTCGCCACTAACGTCGTTGCCGTCGTCACCACCACGATGCCACCGCCACCATTACCACCACCTTCATCCATCACTACCACCATGCCACCGTCACCACCACCACAACTATCACTGCTGCCACCACTACCACCACTATCACCGTCACTGTTACCACCATCATTACCACTACCGCCATCAACCACCACCACCATCATCGTAACCACTGTCGTCACCGCCACCATCACCATCACACGCCACTGCCACCACCCTCATCGCCACCACTACCACCACCATGACGCCACCGCTATCATCACCACCACTGTCACAAACCACCACTACCATTGCCGCAGCCACTACCGTCACCACCACCGCCGTCATCGCCGCCGTCACCACCAACCACCACCATCATTGTCACAACCATTACCGTCTCCACCACCACCTTCGCCACTATTACACCACCCCCGCCACTACCATCACCACGTCATCGCCACCACTACCACCGCTGCCACTGTCACCTACCACCACCGCCACTGTCGCAGTCACTGCCACCACCACCACCATGCCACTGCTACCATTGTTGCCGCCACCAACCACCATACCCACCATCATTGTCGCAGCCACTGCCGTCACCTCCACCACCACCATCCCCACCACTACCGCCGCCACCGCCATCATCGCAGCCACTGTCGTCACAATCACCACCACTATTGTAACACCCCGTGTTAGCCCAGTTTGTTAACATGTCATCGTATTAAGCCACGCTTAATATAAAAATGCGGAATAACTTTTTCTGTTCAATTATGACGTCATTATACTTAGCCAAGTTGAATTATTAAAATCCAATTACAAAATATCGCATGTATGTAAATTGCAGAAGACATCTAACTAAAATACCTCAATATATTAATAACAGTGAGTATCTAAAATCACGTAACTACAACACGTAGTCCGGACATAATCCTGATACATTATTACAACTCGAATCTAAATCTAGACATAGTCAAATCAATGCGGCATGGACAATACTCATGCTCACTAAATAAGGCAACAAAGCCAACAAAGTCTCAACAGCAACAACATAATCATAGCTAATCAATAAAATAGCAGCAAATATAATTAAGCATCCAATATAATCAGCATAACATCATATAATTCAACTAAGCTCCGGCCTCTTGCCGCTTGAGGTCTCAACCCCCGCATTACTTGTACTTGAAATGGTGCTCCAAACGTGGGGTGAGATCTCTAAAAAGAAATCTCAGTAAGACAAGGAGTCCTCAAGGATCTTCCACCCCAAGCTCACTTATATGTGCAATATAAGTTCTAAAGCAGTTTACACAATTTATATAAGTTTCGAAGTCAGTGTAATGCACAAATAACCATGTCATGTGTGTCAATATAATCTACTGGCCAGAGAAATGCAGGATATACGTCTATCTCCTACAAATAGTGCAAGACGCTACTTGCATCCACCCCAGTCTCACCATCTTGTATGACGCTACATACTCAGGCTTACCGTCAAAGTGGAACAACACATGCATATTATAAGGCCCTTACACATAACAGTTCAAAAGCATTCCAATCATCAAAGCATGAAAACATCATGCATATAAACCATTCCCCTATGGGGTATGGTGGAACCAACAATGGCTAAACCGAGGACACGAAAGCTTACCTTGCAAGCTAGCTATCCAAACCAAGAGTCCACACAAGCTCAAGGCCCACAAACAGCACAATCACAATCTGTTAATACAATACTTAATCATCAATAAACATTACTTAAGATTACACTAAGTGATTAAGGTTTTCATACTCATTTTAACTCATTTCATGTTGTTTCTGCAGGAGGTATTCGAATACTCCACGAGTAGTATTCGAATACTCCAGCTCTCTAGAAAGTATTCGATTACTTTCATTTAAGTATTCGAATACTACCAAGTATCTGAATACTTCTCCCCCCAGTATCCGAATACCACAGTATCCGAATCCCAAACCTCACTGTATTCGAATACTTTCTAGTATTCGAATACTTCTTCAAAGGTATCCGAATACTTTTCTTCCCAGAAAAGTATTCCAATACTCATGCAAGGAGTATTCGACTACCAGTTTAAAAATACAGTTGCAACTCTTTACCAAATACTCTAAGATTTTAATATGTTAAACTAGACATCTCAAGCTTTCCAACGACATATTTTATTTCTCAATCAGAGTTGTATAACTCCGGTTATGATTTTTGCAAAGTTCCTACAACAAACTGAATTTCCAGCAATAGGGTCGGGAATTCAAACATAAACTGAGAGCAATACACTTATACAATGGATCTGAAAATTTACATGGTTATATCCCTATGCGTTAGCTTCACATAGATCCAAACCTCACTCAATTTAGAGCTCTGTAGCTCGAGATATCGCAATTTTACTAAACTAGGTCGTTGTTGTCTCGCGAATTATTCGATTACTGCATTTTTCCAAAAAGTATTTGAATACTGCCCGAAAAGTATTCGAATACTTCTTCGACAGAATGCAGAAAACTGAGTTTTAAAGGTATAATTGACCTCCAATGATCCAAAATCGATTTGTAGTCCAAGAACTCCTTAAACAGATGTTTATCAACATGCTTAGGACTCAGAAACACATTCCTTTATTCAATTGATCGAAGTTTTACTTTTTAACCGATTAAACAAGCTTAAAATCATCAAAAGACAAAGAGGTGATCATGGTATACCTCTAAGCTCCAAAAATACAAAAATGAGACACCATAAGGCTCCTCAACACAGCACCAAAGTTCTGTCACTTCCCAAATACGAAATGCACTACAAGCTAGGACCTTTCACCATCAAAATGGCTCCTTGAAGCCTCCAAAGACAAGTAGGTGGCTTCCTCCATGAGAACCACCAACTCAGCCCCCACAACCTCGCAAACTCAAAAGCTACACTCAGAAATGGAGCACCTTTCAACCTCTCAAGGCTTAAGCACACTCAAATATGAAGCCTTTATGAAGAAACCAAGAGTAAAGATAATCTCTTGAAGGTTTTGTATGGAGAAGAAGGCTAAGGGAGGGTGAAGGAGAGGGTGGCAGCCAAATGCATCAGAAACCTCTACGTAGGCACATCAAAATCTAACCTAGGTTATTGTGCAAATGGCTATATATAGCCCACTTAAGTTTAATCACACAGTAATAGCATTAATAGCTACGCTTAGAATTTAAATCCCAAACTTAGGATTCTGAACCTACTCATTTTTCTAGGATTTATCATATTTTATTTTATTTTTCGCAGCACCTTCCCGGTACGCGCTTTTCCATAGCCAGTATCAGTTCTGGCATCAATTCTCATTATTTTGACCTAAAACTTGTTTTACTAGTCCTATATAATATTCTAGGAATATTCATGCACTTATTATAATTTTTCGGGATACTTCTTCGGTACGCATTTATACTGAGTAGCAGAACCGGTATTTGCACTTTTCGTCAAAAAAGCGACTTTCAACATTATTACTCACTTACTATAATTATTAAAGCCTCATAATAATTATTAGGGTCAATTATGGAATTATTTTCTAATTTCTCTTAATTAATTAATTAACTTCCTTAATTAACGGTGCGGGTTCTTACATTCACCCCACATTTTTAGGATTTTGCCCTCAAAATTAGAAAACATACATGTCTTGAAGCGCGGGATACTGCCGGAGAAGCTCGTCCTCTCGCTCCCATAATTACCCTTCAAGAATTCTTCCCGTTCATCGTACTCTGACCATCGAAATGATCTCGCTCCTCAGCTGCTTCTCGCCACGATCGAGAAACTTGAGTGGTCGGACGAGAGTTTTCAAGTTCTCCTGAACCTCCACAACATCTGGTTGTACAACGTGCGAAGGATCCGCTACGAACTTGCGAAGTTGAGACACGTAAAACACGTTGTGGGTATTGGTCAAGTTCGGAGACAAGGCAAACCGGTAGGCAACAGGTCCTACTCTACCACATAACTGGTATGGCCCAATGAACCGCGGGCTCAGTTTCCTCACTCTGAGTGCCCGAACAACACCGGTGACAGTGAAAGTCTCACAAACACGTGCTCACCCTTACTGAACTCCAGTGGATGATGCTTAACATCAATGTAGTTCTCCTGGCGACTCTGCGCCTGCTTCAGCTTTCCTTTGATCATCTGAATCGGCTGGTGGTAAATTGGACAAGGTCCAAGACAACAAACTCTTTATCTTCAACCTCAGACCAACAGGTAGGAGTTCTACACCTCCTATTAAATAACGCCTCGTAGGGTTCCCTGCCCAAGCTAGCAAGGAAAACACAGTTGCACAAAAACTTAACCGATGCTAGGTACCTATCCCATGTTGGGCCTTGCTCCAAAGTGAAAGCCCTCGACATGACCTCCAAGGTCTGGATGATCAGCTCAGTCTGTCTAACATTCTGAGGGTGATAGGAAGTACTCAATAGCAACCGAGTTCCAAAAGCTCTCTGCAGCGCCTCCCCGAACCGAGAGGTGAACTTCGGGTCCCTATCATTGATGATACACTCGGGCACCTCGTGAAGACTCATGATCTCGCGAACAACCAGTTTGGCTAACTGCTATGAAGAGAAACTCACCTGTACCGGAAGAAAGTGGGCAGACTTTGACAATCTGTCCACAATGACCCAAATAGAGTCAATACCAGCATGAGTCTTAGGCAAACCCACCGCGAAGTTCATGAAAATACCTTCCCACTTCCACTACAGTACCTCAAGAGGTTGAAGCTTACCAAACGGCTTCTGGGGTTCAATCTTCAACTTTAAGCACAAGCAACAAAGTTCTTCCTTCTTCCAAGACACACTGTCCTGATTGTTCACATGATCCCGACACTCTCTTAGCACTTGCTCCTATTGGGTCTTCTCCAAAAACTCATTCTCGACTCTCACAATCTCCGCCTCGAGAAGTGCACCCCAAATAAAGAGGTCACTGTAAAAACTCAAAGTTTAACAATGACATCAAAATGTCATCCGATTATCTGGGATCATCAGTCACTTTCTCAATAGAGGTGACCTGACCCCACATACTCAAATCCACACCAAACTTGATGAGTTTGGTCCTATTCCATGACTCTAACCTCGACAAGACTTACAAATTATAATCAATATCCTCAAAATAAATTCATATTCATTTCATAATACGAAATTATGATCATGTTCATTTCAACCAATACATGTTAGTTAACATACTAATTCACATAGTGACGTACCTTAGTTCACGTACACCTGCAAAATTTTCAATTTCAATAGCATAATAACCCAAAACTCTAAGTAACGGTATACCTCAATCTCTATGGTATCTGCAAAATTGAGAGTCAGTCAAAGGTGAAATAACATTGATATATTACAATCGTACTTATTTTATGCTTAACATTATCCATGGTGTTAACATGCCAACTACTTATGACGCATATCAATAATCAACATAAGATCCTAGAGTCATGGAGACCACTCAACTCACAAACGAATTGTACATGCACTGCCTCGCATATACCAGATCACGCGTGGCCTTGCCATAAATTCCAAGTGTTATACACTCAGTTTCCCTGAAGAGAATTTCACATCCTCAAACAGAGCACCATCACGCTTAAGTAATGGCGTAAGGCCTATTCCCTCAATAACAACATGACCGGTGCTTCCCATGGAGACACGCTCGATCGGATGAAGTCTTTCGCCGAAAGACCCTCAGAACGCTACTTCAACTCAGCCAACTCTGGTGGCGACATCCGGTATGGAGCTAATAACAAGGCCCCACACTAGGCAATAATTCAATAGAGAACGCTATCTTCCACTGTGGCGGACACTCAGGAATCTCCTCCAGAAGCACCTCGAGGAATTCCTTCACCACAGGAATGTCAGTGTGATCTTCCTGTGTCCCACTCACCAAACCTCCCAATATGACATAACCAATGTCCCTGCTCACAAGGCTCTCCTAGCCCGTAGCAATAAAAGGCGAGGAACTGGCTATGGAATCACATGGAGACATCAACACTCGCTAGGCACAACAATCAATCAATCAATCATCGCACAATTATTGGACAATCCATCCACGCCAAGGATGATTTCCAAAATTAGCCATGATAATCCCACCCGATCTACCGAGAACTCATGGCCATTCCACTGAAACACGATATCTCGATGTACAGTGGTAGACTCTCACTTTTCTCCAGTGGCAGTGGTCAACCGAATGGTGGAGAAAGCACAAACATGGGCAACTCAAGCCCCACAACAATCGGGGTTGCAATAAAGAATGTGTATCCCCGGAATCAAACAAAACATCAACAATAATTCTTCAATGGAAACAGTACCTCTGACAAGGTTCGGAGCTCGGTCCGACAGCTGGCGATCCAGTGCATAAACACTGTCAGTCTCTGATGGTGCAGGAAACATCTGAATAGGAGCTGTTTGAACTGCTGCAACCTTCGCCATAGACGACAGACACTCTCTAGCATAGTGGCCCTCCTGGCCACACTGGAAACAGATAGCATGGCCGGTAGCACACAGCCCCAGATGAAACTTCCCACATCCCGTGCATCTGGGAGTAGGAGGTCTCGCTGCACTCCCAGGAAACATCTGAAGGGGGGCCGTCTGAACTGCTGCAGCCCCAGCAACTAAATTATAACAATCCTTGGCAATATGGCCGCTCTTCCCGCATTTGTAACATAGCAACTCTCTAGTAGCACATCGTCCCAAATGCTCCTTTCCGCAACCTACACACTGCGGGATAATCAAAGGTCTAGTAAAGTTATCTACCAGAGAAATAGACCTCTTGAATTTGTTGCACAGTTGTTTGACTTGAAGCTGCTTCCTTTTACCTCTGCCCCCAAACTTCCTGCCCTTCTAGGAAATGGAACGACTGTTTCTCATAGCCTCAAATTCTTTAATTTTCTTTGCCTCGTGGTTCACACGAACTTTCTCGAAGTCCTTAGACGTCGATCCAGCTGTCCTTTCTAAGGGACATACTGAAACACTGTGTATTCTTGCGGCTCGCTCCACTTTGGAAGCGCATTCTTTGATAAGATGGCCTGGCTGGCCACATCTGAAACATACTCTTTGTCCTTGCCCGCAAGTACCCTTATAATTCTCTCCACACGGGATGCACTCACGCAATGAGGATTCATTCCCCACTAGCATCCCTCTAACTCCACTCCCACACGGGTGTGAGGATAGAGGTGGTGGCAGCGGAGGATGTTGGCCGTCATGACAACCGATTCTCGTCTCCTCCAATACGACCCGAAGCATGGTCATATACGCCAGTCGATTTGCCTCCAAAACATCCTCAACGGATTTCCGGTTCGCCTCCAGAATAGCGTCCATCATCGCCAGGTTGGCCAATCTAGCGTCCTCCTGATCGGCTAGTTTAGCCGCCTGCATCTTAGCCAATGCAGTCAGGACCGGGTCGGGTTGACCCTCAGTGGTCTCACGATTCCTCCCAGGCATTACCATGACTCTGCACAAGTTACACAAAGAATGAGTTGATCAGGCCCACGCGATGTGATCACATAAGCATCATCATAATAAAACCTAACAGAGAGAACACACGAGACAGACACACTACCCAACATCCTAAGTTATTGCAATACATACAGGCTTTTTCCTAGAAAGTGCTCTGATACCATAAAATGTAACACCCCGTGTTAACGCGGTTTGTTAACATGTCATCGTATTAAGCCACGCTTAATATAAAAATGCGGAATAACTTTTTCTGTTCAATTATGACGTCATTTGTGACACCCTCCCCTGTATGCATCCAAGGGAGTTGTCTGCTAAGCGGATTAGAGTTGTAATATTAGCGGATAAGTTTGGAAAATTTGTTTTTCATCTCATTGACATTTTGTATTCAAATCAAGTCAGAAGAAATTAAAACAGTGTGAAAACTTAGAGAAATATATGGCTTGCTAAAATAATCATTTTCTTGAAAAACCTGTCTTCGTGCAAAAATCATAATAAATCGTGCTTTAGAAATTTCATTGTAAAACTTATATGATCAGAAACTAGACACGTGGGGCTTCGCGCGTATATAAATTATAAGCAATTCGAAGGTCTGTATCCCCACTAAATATAACTTGCAAAATGCTCATAAAACGGTTTATAAAACTGCATTCAAAACATTAAGAAATGGTTTCCGCAAAACGTTTCCAGAATTTTTCCAAAGTCCTAACTGATCATAAAAATCTTAAAACAGTAGCCTAATAATGCTTCCAACAGTAATCCAAACTTCCCAAAATATTCCAATAATTCAGTCATCCAACAGACAAACAGTTAACAACAAAAATCCAAACAGCAGCAGGTAACAACAAAAATCCAAATAACAATGTCATCAAATGCTTTTTCGTCCTCCTGCAATTTTATAAAAATTGAGCCCCAAAAGGGGTGAGAAAAATCCCAGTAGTGTGATAGCAAAACCAATAATGCAACAATATTAAACTAGGCACAAAATTCCAAAACAGTCACATCAACAGTAAAATTTCGTACAACTGTTAATCATCATCTTATTGCGCATATAACGCCATGGTCATGTATATTCATAATAGTCATAATAGTGCGTATATAACGCCATTTCCTTGTTAGTGCGTATATAACGTCATTTCCTTGTACATTCATAGCACCGTCGTGCACGTACTAACATACACAGTGGATTATCGATAATGGCTCCTCAAAAGTGAATTCCAACTGTGGCCTATGCGGACTGAAGCCAAGTGTCCCATACCCTGGTACCGGAGGGATGCCTATATGATGCGTGCTCAATCGTATGCATATTTATATAAATATTCTAATCCATGCACAACATGAAATTCGTGCATGTATGCCATGATATGCTTCACACACAAACAAGAAACAAATGAATTATGAGGTGTATATGCATGAGTAGATCATCATCATAATAGCATATCTTTCATGTACTTTCCGTACCAAGCTGCCACATAACAATTACTTCTCATTCATGATTTTCCATCTTGTCACATTCATAGGCAGCATACATATAGCATATGACAGCACATTAATCCAAGGCACATGTGAGCAATAATTCACAATTCTATACGCTAGCTAATAGTCACATTAGGTAATACCACCAAACACTTACCTCGAGTCTTTACAGTCATTTAACCAAGTATCATCAAACAGTCAAATTAGCTAGGATTGTGCGCACCTAACAAACATATGTACCAAGTCAGAATTTACATTTATTTTTCCTACGATTTACAATCAATTTCCATGCTCCTAACTCTTGTATTTACCCGACTTTCCAATTACATATGCTAGATAAATTTTTGAACTTCCGGTTAATACACAAATTTGTTAACAGCGAAAGAAAGTCCAAGTCCCTTATACTTTAGATTCGGTTTAGGCTAGTATTAGGTGTTCCTAATTTGTTTAGTTACATAACCATTCCTACAATGCCTAAGGTGCGTTAGGGGCCTATAATCATGTTGTACACTTCCGTTTAACTCATTCAAAGCTACTAATTTAAGGGCTGGTTAAAATGAGCAGAAACAAAAGGATGGAATAACAATACCAACCGAATGTTCTATGTACAAGGCCGTTTCACCATGAAAGCCAATTTCTGACTTCGCACTAATATAATAACTAATTAACGGCGACGAAATCCAAAATCTCCATCACATACAGATTCGATTTCTTAGCGTAAAAAAATGCTCATGATATAATTATCTACCTAACCAATTCTACTAGGCCATTGATGCGCTAAGGGTCCTTAACATGCTATCCAATTTAATTTGCCACATGCAAAACTAGGCATACAATATAATTCTACAAAACAGTCCAATAATTTACTCTAGAGCTATTTTCCAAGCTCACCGTTTAGGGTTTTTGAGTTTTCCAAGTACTATGTCTAAGTGAACAGAAACAAGGGCAGAAACAAGAAATGGAAATTGAAGAATAAACAAATTTCCTAAGAATTTTCTTCACGGTTTTCAGGCCAACAATTAGAGGCTTCTAATTTCATTTATCAAACCATTACTTATGGAGCTTTGATTTCTTAAACAAATTAAAAGTGAAGTTATTCCCAATGTCCTAAATCAGATTCTGTACGTATGCTTACAGCAATAGCCAAGGTTTTTACGGCTGGACATTAGGAAGATTGATTGACAACAAAAATTATCCTCTTAAGACACCCATATGCAAGCCGAATAGTGGAGTAAACAAAAAGGGTTTGTTGTTGGGTTGTACCTTTTTGCATGCAACAAAAATCCTTTCAAGTGGGGTTCAGAAATTAGCCAACACAGCCATGGGAGGCACCTTCGCCTCTCCCCATACCAAAGAATTAAAACAGAAACATAATGAGGAACAGTTCTTAATTTCCATGCGCTAAAATCAGAAACAAGAAAGATAGAAGATGCTCACTTGCTCTTAAATGTTATGAAGACGTGATTTGACTCAAGTATAAGGCTCTTCCTCGCAAGAATTTGGGTATACAGCTCTAAGGATGTATGTCTGCGGCC
This sequence comes from Gastrolobium bilobum, assembly GCF_033153095.1. Lineage (NCBI taxonomy): Eukaryota > Viridiplantae > Streptophyta > Magnoliopsida > Fabales > Fabaceae > Gastrolobium > Gastrolobium bilobum. Next base: position 99,516 of record NW_026898526.1, read on the forward strand.
ATACATGGAAGAAGAGAAGATGAGTCAGAATTTAAGTGTAGCGCTTTTCCTTTCAAGGAATCGAGTTTTCAGCTCCTAGGCTTGAGGTTTGGCCGAACAAAATGATGAAGACATAGGAGGTGGCATCAATGAATAAGGAGACAATGCCAAATGATCCATTGCAATTGCCAAATGGGCCAATCACAAGGTCAAGGGCCAAGAAGTTTACGGAAGCTCTTAGTGGGCTAATTCTGCAAATGTGGACTAATCATGAAGACATCAAGTCCATGCCATATCCCAATCAGAATTTAGTTAATGTCATCAATGTAATAAATGCTTAGTGGGGATGATTTGTGTCTTTTCATTTGCTAGTCTTTTCCTATTCTTGGAGGGATGTTCCAAGTATAAATAAAGGGGAGGATACAACTCTTGTAATCAGATTTTGAATATCAAGTTAACCTATTTTGGTGAGACTAGTTCTCTTGGGTTCTTTTGAGAATCTCTGAACTTATCAAGGGGTTCTTAACCTTGTGGCGTTCATAGGCTTATCAATCCTTGGATTGTGGCGCCTTCCTACCTTTGTTTCTTGTTTTTAATTTTCATTTTACCCTACCTTAGATCAGATCTCGCGACCCACTTGTCCGTTTTCGGTGATTCTTAGGTCTATTTCGCGTTTTAAAACGTGCTCTTTCACCTCGTTTTGGAATCACTCAATTCCGAGTTGTGCAGCGTGAGATATGATCATTTTTTAGCCAGGACGCGTTGGAGGCTGAATTTTGGGCTTAAATTCCATTCCTAGTTGATCCAATCCGGTCACTTCTCTTGAGGTTCATATCATTTGGTATCAGAGCTCAGTTCTAGGTTTGGAATGAAGTTAAATTCTTGGTAACACTTTTACCCTAAAAATTGTTTTCTAAATTTGAGCTGTGTAATTTTGTTTCAACCTTTGTGTTTATTCCCTAGTTTGTTCTTTCTTCCAATTTCTTGTTCAGTTCATACATTTCTGTAGTTGCGTTCTTGGTGTTCATCCATGTTCATCATTGTTCATGAACTTTAATCCTTTCAATTCGTGTGTCTTGAGTAGTATGTTGTTAGTATGTTAATTAATAGCTTGTTTTGTTGAGAATTCTGTCTAGTTTCGTTCTCAATTACTCCAATTTCATGTTTCATTTCAAAATTACAAATTTCAATTATTAGAGGCATCCCGTGTTAAAAAAAAAGTGATTGCTGTTGAAAATTTAGTTTGCTACAGTAAGGCAAAAATTTTTAAAAAAAGTTTCAAGTTAAAAAAAAAATACAGCAGCTTGTTATTTAGCTCAAATACACACCACCTTTTTGAATCAAGTCATAAGAGTTTTCCTCAAATCTTTCTTTTAACCTGTTCTTCTTTGTCTTTTGTCTCTTTTGACATCTTTTCAATCTATGGTTCGTGTCACCACTATTTTGTTGAGTTCTATGTTGTACTCTTGAGTGTTCTTGGAGATTCTATTAAGAACTTAAAGAGAGCTATTGAGTGGTAAAAGGCAAGAGAGCATTTTATACAAAAGCCTAATAGAGAGCAACAAACACGAGTGATACATCTCTAAGAGTGTAAACACGTGAGAGGTGTGGTGAGGTCCTATTGCTTTCACTTTTGTTTTTTTTTTCTTGAATTATGGCAGGTACGGGTGGTGCAGGTAGCCCTCCTCCTGAGAGAGAAAACAGGTTGCTAATCGATGCCATTATGGATCGAATGCAAACGATGATGAGGGAGCAAACAGAGGACTTATATGAGAGAATTGAGCATTTAGAAAATAAAGGGACTCATGATGATGATGGAGGTAGAAGAAGGGTTGATAGAAGGAGAAGAGATAATGAGGATGTTGCTAGAGAGGATATAATTAAGGGAGTGAAGCTGAACATACCACATTTCAAAGGGAAAAATGATCCCGAGGCCTATTTGGAGTGGGAATTGAAGATTGAGCAATTATTTGCATGCCACAACTACACGGAAGATAAGAAGATGAAGGTGGCAGCCATGGAGTTTTCTGATTATGCTCTCATTTGGTGGGACCAATTAAAAAAAGAGAGGGTGAGATATGGAGAACCCTTGGTGGGTAGTTGGGAAGAGATGAAAAGGTTAATGAGAAGAAGATTTTTCCCTTCTCATTATAATAGAGAACTACACAATAAACTTCAAAGGCTCACACAAGGTAACAAGAGTGTAGATGAGTATTATAAAGAGATGGATGTGTCTTTGATTAGAGCTAATATTAGTGAAGATCGAGAGGCTACTATGGCACGTTTCTTACAGGGGCTGAATAGTGATATAAGGGATGTTGTGGAGTTGCAAAATTATGTGGAGTTGGAGGACTTAGTGCATCAAGCTACTAAGGTAGAACAGCAACATAAGAGAAAGAGTGTCATGAGAAGGAGCTCTTCTAATTTTAATTCTCCAAGTTGGAAGGAAAGACATAAGAAGGATGGAGGTACTTCCTCAAACAATTCCAGTGCTGCACCTCAAAAGACTCAAACTAAGTCCAATGAGGTCCCTAAAAGGACAAGGAGTAGTGAAATAAAATGTCAAGTGTCTTGGAAGAGGTCATATAGCTTCAGAGTGTCCAACTAAGAAGACTATGCTACTTAAGGAGGATGGAAAGATTATTAGCGACTCTGCTTCAGATTCTGCCCCACCTAGTGATGAAGAGGAGTATGAAGTGGAAACTATACCGGAAGGAGATTTGTTTATGGTGAGAAGGATGTTGGGCAATCAAGCAAGAGACGTGGATGAGAGCCAAAAGGAGAACATTTTCCATACTAGATGCCTCATCCAAGGAAAGGTATGTTCTTTAATTATTGATGGGGGGAGTTGTACTAATGTTGCAAGTGCTAGAATGATGTCTAAATTAGGATTGGAGACTAAACCTCACCCACAGCCATACAAGCTTCAATGGCTTAGTGAGGATGGTGAAGTAACTGTAAGTAAGCAAGTGGAGTTGGATTTCTCCATAGGGAAGTATGATGATACAGTTTTGTGTGATGTGGTGCCCATAGAGGCTTGTCATTTGCTTCTTGGGAGACCTTGGCAATACGATAAGAAAGTTATACATGATGGATACACCAATAAATTCTCTTTTGTACATAAAGAACGCAAGACAACTCTTGCGCCTTTGACTCCAAGAGAAGTTAGTGAGGATCAATAAAAAATGAGAGATAAAAGAAAACAAGAGAGAAAAGAAAAAGTGAGTGAAAAGAAAAGAGAAAAAGAGAGTGGAAGAGAAAAAGAGAAGGAGAGGAATGCACCGAACCTGTTTATAAAAGAAAAAGTGGTGAAAAAGGCTATGCATTTGCAAAAGCAAATGCTTTTACTTTTGAGTAAAGAGAGTAATTTAAAAGATGCAGGTACTACTAACTCTCTTCCAAATGAGGTTTCTTCTTTGTTGCAGGAATTTGAAGATGTCTTTTCCAAAGAGGTGCCTCAAGGACTACCCCCTCTAAGAGGCACAGAACATCAAATTGATCTCATTCCAGGAGCTTCATTACCTAATAGGCCAGATAATAGGAGTAACCCCAAGAAACCAAGGAGATTCAAAGGCAAGTTGAAGACTTGATGCAAAAAGTGGAAAGTTTAAGTCCATGTGCAGTTCCAGTCATTCTAGTGCCTAAGAAAGATGGGACTTGGAGGATGTGCACTGACTGTGGAGCCATCAATAATATCACGGTAAAGTATAGACATCCCATTCCTAGATTGGATTATTTATTGGATGAATTGCATGGTGCTTGTTTCTTCTCTAAAATTGATCTGAAAAGTGGATATCATCAAATTCGGATTAGAGAAGGGGATGAATGGAAAACAGCTTTTAAAACTAAATATGGGTTGTATGAATGGTTGGTTATGCCCTTTGGTTTAACCAATGCTCCTAGTACCTTCATGAGATTAATGAATCATGTGTTAAGGGAATTTCTAGGAAAATTTGTTGTGGTTTATTTTGATGATATTCTGATTTATAGTAAATCCTATGATGATCATCTTGTGCATTTGAGGTGTGTTTTAGAAGCTCTAAGGCGTGAAAAATTGCATGCTAATGTGGAAAAATGTGAGTTATGTATGGAACATGTAGTTTTTCTTGGTTTTGTTGTTAGCTCACAAGGAGTGCAGGTTGATCAAGAGAAGGTGAAAGCTATTCAAGAGTGGCCAACTCCTAAGAATGTAAGTGAGGTAAGGAGCTTTCATGGCTTAGCTAGTTTCTATAGGAGGTTTGTCAAAGATTTTAGTACAATGGTTGCACCCTTGAATGAAGTGATTAAAAGGCATGTGGGTTTTATATGGGGCGAAAAACAAGAGCAAGCTTTTGCTGCTCTCAAAGAAAAATTGACCCATGCACCTATTCTCGCATTGCCTAATTTTGCCAAATCTTTTGAGATTGAATGTGATGCATCCAATGTGGGGATAGGGGCAGTTTTGATGCAAGAGGGACATCCCATTGCTTATTTTAGTGAAAAATTAAATGGGGCCGTCCTTAATTATTCCACATATGATAAAGAATTGTATGCATTGGTAAGGGCTTTGCAAACATGGCAGCACTATCTCTTGCCCAAAGAGTTTGTTATCCATAGTGACCATGAGTCCTTAAAGTACTTAAAAGGGAAAGGCAAGCTTAACAAAAGGCATGCCAAATGGGTTGAGTTCTTGGAGCAATTTCCCTACGTGATCAAGTACAAGAAAGGTAAGTCCAATGTGGTAGCAGATGCACTTTCAAGAAGGTTTGCTTTGTTCTCTACTCTTGAAACTAAGTTCATTGGCTTTGAGCATATTAAAGCATTGTATGAGCATGATCCAGACTTCTCACAAATCTATAAATCTTGTGTGCATGCTGCCCAAAATGGTTTCTTTAGGCATAATGATTACTTGTTTAAAGAGAAGAGATTGTGTGGGCCTAAAAGTTCCATTAGAGAGCTACTTGTGAGGGAGGCACATGAGGGGGGATTAATGGGACATTTTGGGATCCAAAAGACTTTAGACATGTTGCATGAATATTTCTACTGGCCACATAAGAAACATGATATACAAAAACTGTGTGAAAGATGTATTGTATGCAAGAAGTCTAAATCTAAAGTAATGCCGCATGGGCTGTATAATCCTTTGCCAATTCCTAACTTCCCCTGGATTGATATCTCTATGGATTTTGTGTTAGGACTACCTCGATCTAGAAATGGCAAGGATTCTATTTTCGTTGTGGTGGACAGGTTTTCTAAGATGCAGCATTTTATCCCATGCAAAAAGGTTGATGATGCATGCCACGTTGCTGACTTGTTCTTCAAAGATGTGGTAAGACTCCATGGGCTTCCTAGAAGCATTGTCTCTGATCGAGATTTAAAATTTTTAAGTCACTTTTGGAGGACCTTATGGAGTAAGCTCGGAACTAAACTTCTCTTTTCTACTACTTGTCATCCACAAACTGATGGGAAAACTGAGGTAGTGAATAAAACTCTTTCTTCTCTTTTAAGTGCTGTAATAAAAAAAAATATTAAGTTATGGGAAGAATGTCTTCCCCATGTTGAGTTTGCATATAATAGGGTAGTTCATAGCACTACTGGTTATTCTCCTTTTGAAATTGTTTATGGATTTAACCCTCTCACTCCTCTTGATTTGCTACCTTTACCTAAAAACTCTGTTTTAAAGCATACTGATGGCAGGACTAAGGCTGAATATGTTCGTAAATTACATGAGAAGGTAAAGACACAAATTAAAAAAAGGTAGAGAGCTATACTAGACAAGCTAATAAAGGCAGGAAGAAGGTTGTGTTTGAACCAGGTGATTGAGTTTGGGTTCATCTACGAAAAGAGAGGTTCCCTTCCCAAAGGAAATCTAAGCTTCAACCAAGAGGAGATGGACCTTTCCAAGTCCTGTCCAAAATTAATGATAATGCCTACAAGATAGACCTCCCTGGTGAGTATGGTGTAAGTGCTACTTTTAATGTGGCTGATTTGTCCCCTTTTGATGTAGGAGAAGAGGACTACAATTTGAGGGCAAATTCTTCTCAAGAATGAGGGAATGATGAAGACATAGGAGGTGGAATCACTAATATGAATAAGGAGATAATGCCAAATGATCCATTGCAATTGCCAAATGGGCCAATCACAAGGTCAAGGGCCAAGAAGTTTACAGAAGCTCTTAGTGGGCTAATTCTGCAAATGTGGACTTATCATGAAGACATCAAGTCCAAGCCATATTCCAATCAGAATTTAGCTAATGTCATCAATGTAATAAATGCTTAGTGGGGATGATTAATGTCTTTTCATTTGCTAGTCTTTTCCTATTCTTGGAGGGATGTTCCAAGTATAAATAAGGGAGCATACAACTCTTGTAATCAGATTTTGAATATCAAGTTAACCTATTTTGGTGAGACTAGTTCTCTTGGGTTCTTTTGAGAATCTCTGAACTTATCAAGGGTTCTTAACCTTGTGGCGTTCTTAGGCTTATCAATCCTTGGATTGTGGCGCCTTCCTACCCTTGTTTCTTGTTTTAATTTCTTTTTTTTTGTTCCCAAAAGTCCAACAAAATCAACGCTAAACCCTACATCATCGATTTCCATTTTACCCTACCCCAGATCAGATGTCGCGACCCACTTGTCCGTTTTCGGTGATTCTTGGGTCAATTTTGCATTTTGAAACGTGCTCTTTCACCTCGTTTTGGAATCACTCAATTCCGAGTTGTACAGCGTGAGATATGATCATTTTTTTAGCCAGGACGCGTTGGAGGCTGTATTTTGGGCATAAATTCCATTCCTAGTTGATCAATCCGGCCACTTCTCTTGAGGTTCATATCATCATCTCTCTCAACAGAGGATCCTCCTATATAGGTAGAAATATATTTGGAGTCTATCTTGGGACGCAAGGGAATGGTATTTCCTTCAGTGGGGATCTCTACCCCTGGCTCTGCACATAAACTCTGGATCAGAGAAGCATATCCAATGGCAGCTGTCTTGTCCTTTTTGTGGGCCATATCATAGATGCTATCAGCTAGTATCCTAGGCAAACCCACCCGCAGTCCCTCCATGATAGTATAAATCAGCATAGCTCTTTTCACCACAATCTCAGTTTGATTCGAGCTTAGCATGATGTTGCTTTTTATGAAGTGATGCCACACTTTGGCCACATTGTCCAGTTGCTTTAACCAGATCCTTTTTGGTTGGCTGTGGTCTTTTGTTGGGTTCCACTTTTCTCCGGGAAGTGTTATACCCCAGAGAACCGGCTTAGCTACTCCAAAAGGATCATTTCTTTCATATTCAATGGTTGCAAGTTTTGTTTGAAACCTGCAAGTCCTCTGTGTAGTTCTGTCATGGTTAGCAGTCTGAAGAATTGCTTGAATTGCAGTGGCATTGTATCGTATCTCCTTGCCTCTCACATAACTAACATATTCCATGTTCATCCCCTGCTCAACTGTGTAAGCATTGGCATAGAATTCTCTAGCCAGTTCTTCTATAGCTGCTACGGGTAGTCTCCCGAATTTCCTCCATCCATTGGCTAGCATGATATTGTAGAAATCTGGATGCTGCCCTTGCTTCAGATAAAATTCCCTTTCTCAGACAAAGGGTTTCTTCTTAATCATTTCATGGAACCTGTTAGCATGAGCTTCAGACCGGAACTGGTGTTCATCATATCCAGCTTCAGCTACTGGCCTAGAACTGGATGCACCCCGTGGGTTCACTTGGTCCGCTTAGGATTTTTGCTCCTAGTAGACATGTCCTGAAATTCAGAAATTCATTCCAAGTCAAATGCAATGTATGAGTCAAAACTAGATTTTATCTTGTAGAAAGTATTGACTGTATGACAGAGAATACATCAACAATTTTACTTTTCATACATTGTGAACATCAAAAGACTTCAGCTAAAATATTATGTATCTCATTCGAAGGAGAGCTTTTATGCATAACTAGAATTCTTGTATTGATGAAAGTGAGTGTAATGTATTTGGGGAGCCTGGAGAAGTGATAATTACATATGCATGTTAAACTTGCCAAATGATGCCTATACTTGAATTTCCATATTTAGAGTGCATGCTCAAAACATTGTTCACCATTTTATTGAAACCCAAAGTAATTCCCAATCATGTTTTAATTTCTAATTTAGCCCCACAATCAATCAGCATATATCACAGTTACCAACCAAAAAGATGTATGTAATTATACTTACCATACAATTAATTCATGCTATTCCTCTCTTTTTTTCAGTCAACCGAATAAGGATTTTATGTGCACAATCTATGTAACCTTTTGTCAATCAGTTGGTGTGCGTGTCTAAGGATATAGTATTTAACCAAAATGTAATCATGATAGATCCACATCAATCATATCAATGCATAAGAAATAGCTCTAATTGACATCCTCGTCTTATAAATTGGCACTTGCCATGAGTATTCAAGCAAACCCAATTTTAATTTGGAACCCTAGGTTCTATTCTAGTAACCCATCGATCCCCCATGCTTTCGTAAATGCATATGGATCTACTAGTTAAAGCATTACAATGATTTAGAGATGGTGAGGGGATTAACATACCAGGATTTTCTTGTGGAAAAGATGACAGAGATATGCTTGAGGTTGTGGAGTAATGCAAATAGAAGAGAGATGAGAGTGCAAATGAGGGAATGGTGAAGATATGAAAGAATGCCCAAAATGAGAGGGAGGGGAGAGCTTTTAAAAAACCTGGGACGCGTAGGAGCGTTTTAGCGCGCAGATTGGCCGCTAAAACGCTCTAAGGCAGAGAGCTAGGCCCTGTGAGCATATGAGCGCGTTTTGGCACCCAGGAGCACGCCAAAACGTGCTCTTCGATCACTTAATTTAGCCTATCCAGAGCGTTTTAGCGTTCAAGTCCGCGCCAAAACGCTCACCGGCAGTGAGATTTTCGTATTTGGGTTCTTTAGCACGTTTAAACGCTCTCAAATTTTTTTGGAAAACTTCTAAAATTTCACATACCTTGGCTGCTTGAGTCTTCTTTTCTGCTTCCTGTAACTTAACCATAACTATTTTTTTTTCTTTTCTTGAAATCACAATAAAATGAAATTAAATTTAAAAATAAAACAGTAAATCATGGGTTTGCCTACCCATCAGCACTTGTTTAACGTCACGAGCCTGACGTTTATGACTTAAGTTACCTCTACAAGGACAACGGTGGTTGTTCCCCTGTCTATTTCTCCTCCCATGTATAGTTTCATCCGTTGACCATTCACTGTGAAGCTCCTATCGGAATCCAGTGGACTGATCTCGACTGCTCCATATGATTTCATGTTCCTTACGATGAACGCTCCCGGCCATCGGGACTTTAGTTTCCCAGGAAAGAGACGAAGACGAGAGTTAAAGAGTAATACCTGATTCCCTACCTTAAAGTCTCGAGGCAGGATCTTCTTGTCGTGCCACTTCTTCGTCTTCTCTTTGTACAGGCTTGCACTTTCGTACGCAGAGAGTCTGAACTTGTCGAACTCATCCAGTTGAAGCAACCTTTATTCAACTGCTGTTTTGGAGTCGAAGTTCAGGTATTTGATTGCCCACAGTGCTTTGTGTTCCAATTCCACTGGTAAGTGACAAGCTTTTCCGAACAGTAATTGGAAAGGGGACATACCTATTGGTGTCTTAAAGGCAGCCCGGTATGCCCACAGTGCATCATCAAGCTTCTTGGACCAATCTTTTCTGGAGCTTCCCACTGTTTTCTCCAAGATACGTTTCAGCTCTCGGTTGGAAATCTCCACTTGACCACTTGTTTGCGGATGATATGGTGTTGCAATCTTATGCTTCACGCCGCATTTAGCCAGCACGTATTCCACTTGTTTGTTGTCAAAGTGTGTTCCGCCGTCACTTATGATTGCTCGCGGTACTCCGTATCGAACGAATATATTTCTTTTTAGGAACGCGATGACCACCTGAGCATCATCAGTAGGAAGGGCAACAGCCTTAACCCACTTGGAGACGTAATCAACCGCAACAAGGATGTATTTGTTGCCGTAGGAAGGAGGAAAAGGTCCCATGAAGTCTATTCCCCATACATCGAAGATTTCAACCTCCAATATATTATTGAGGGGAATTTCATGTCTCATAGAGATATTCCCCGTTCTTTGACATCTATCACATGATTCCACGAACTTCCTTGCATCCTTGTAGAGTGTTGGCCAATAGAAGCCACTCATCAGAACCTTTGCGGCTATTCTTTCTCCTGCGAAGTGTCCACCGTAGCTGGAACCATGACAGTGCCACAAGATGTCTTTCATCTCTTCTTCTGGAATGCACCGCCTTATTACTCCATCAGCACATCTGTAGAAAAGGAACGGCTCATCCCATAAGTATTTCTTGACATCATGTAAAAACTTCTTTCTTTGTTGCCATCTGGAGTCTACTGGAATTTCTCCTGCTGCTTTAAAATTTGCGAAATCTGCAAACCATGGAGGTGTATTTGTGTTCTTTACTTCCTTCGGTTATGGATCCGAGATAACATTTATAGCCATAATTTGCTCATTGAGAAATTCCTCTCTGATCTTCAGCTCAGGTCCGTCTTGAAGATCTTTTTCTTGAATTCGGGAGAGGTGATCAGCCACCAAGTTTTCTACACCTTTCTTGTCTCTGATCTCCACTTCAAATTCTTGAAGGAGCAGCATCCACCTAAGTAATCGTGGCTTTGCATCCTGCTTATTCAACAAATACTTTAAATCAGCATGATCAGTGTAAACAATTACTTTAGACCCCAGCAAATATGGTCTAAATTTATCAAATGAATAGACAACTGCTAGTAATTCTTTTTCAGTGGTTGCATAATTCATTTGTGCATCATTCAGAATTTTATTAGCATAATAAATCACATGCAACAATTTATTCTTTCTTTGTCCTAAGACAGCTCCTATAGCATAATCACTAGCATCACACATTAATTCAAAAGGTAGTGTAAAATTAGGTGCAGTGATTATAGGTGCAGTGGTCAATTGATCTTTTAAAATATTAAATGCTAACAAACATTCATCAGTGAAGTTGAATTCCTCATCCTTGACCAACAGCTTGCCTAGTGGCTTTGCTATCTTGGAAAAGTCCTTGATAAAGCGTCTGTAGAAACCTGCATGACCGAGAAAACTTCGAATGCCTTTAACGTTAGAGGGAGGGGGAAGTTTCTCAATAACAGATATCTTAGCTCCATCAACTTCTATACCTTCTTTGGACACTTTGTGTCCCAAAACTATGCCATCTTTTACCATGAAGTGGCATTTTTCCCAATTTAAAACAAGATTACTCTCTTGACATCTTTGTAAAACACAAGATAGATTTTCTAAACAAATGTCAAAAGAGGGACCAAAAATAGAAAAGTCATCCATGAAGATCTCAATAGATTTTTCAATCATATAAGAGAAGATGGAAAGCAAGTACCTTTGAAAAGTTGCAGGAGCGTTGCACAGGCCGAAAGGCATCCTCCGGTAAGCGAAGACTCCGTAAGCGCATGTGAATGCTGTCTTCTCTTGATCTTCTGGAGCTACTGCTATTTGGTTGTAGCCGAAGTACCCATCTAGGAAGCAGTAGAAGGCATGGCCAGCTAGTCTCTCCAACATCTGGTCCAAGAAAGGAATTGGGAAGTGGTCTTTCCGAGTGGCTACATTAAGTCTTCTATAGTCAACACATATCCTCCACCCGGTGACTATCCTTGTTGGAATCAACTCGTTCTCATTTCTTACCACAGTGACTCCACCTTTCTTGGGTACCTTTGTACAGGACTTACCCATGCACTGTCAGATATAGGGTAAATCATACCTGCATCTAACAGTTTAACTACCTCCTTCCTTACCACCTCTTTCATGGTTGAATTGAGTCTCCTTTGCGGCTGCCTCACAGGTTTAATATCATCCTCCATTAGAATTTTATGAGTACAAAAGGAAGAATTTATACCTTTCAAGTCGGAGAAGGACCATCCTCTGGCAGCTTTATGTTTCTTCAGCACTTTGAGAAGCTTCTCTTTTTCTTTTGTTGACAGCTCAACATTGATGATGACCTGGATAAGTGTTGTTGTCACCAAGGAAGGCATACTTCAAATTTGGAGGTAACTCCTTAAGCTCCACCTTCGGTGCTCCAAGAGGGATGTCATCTTTCTTTCTTTCTAGTTCTTCCACCACTGGTTCTTTCTCGGCTATTTCAACTTCGTTGATTTGTTCTAACTAGAGTGGGGAACTCTCCTCTTTCATAGTATCATCAATTACTTTTTGTATTATGTCAATCATAAAACAGTCTCCTCCGTCAGATGGATGTTTCATTGATTCGAAGACATCAATGGTGACTGTTTCTTCGTTCATCCTAAGGATCAGTTTCCCTTACTCCACATCGATCATCGCTTGTGCTGATATGATCCCCCAATAGGATTGGAGGAATGGATCTACTAGGAATGGAAAATTATAACTCCAAATTCAGCCGCCAACACGTACTGTTAAAAATAGAATGTATCTCACGCTACGGACCTCAGATTTGGGTGATTCCAAAACGAGGTGAAAGATGGCTTCCTGAATCACGATTTTGGCACAAGAATCACCGGAAAATGATAAGGAATTCGGGAGATATGAATCAAAGATAATATAGAACGAAATTGGAGTTTAAGGATTATAGGTAGGCGCCACAATTCCAAAGAATTGATAAGCCCAAGAACGCCGCCACAAGGATTGATGCCCTTGATAAGTTCAGAGATTCTCAAAAGAACCCAAGAGAACTAGTCTCACCAAAATAGGTTAACTTGATATTCCAAATCTGTCTTCAAAAGCCATGGTGTTCCCTTATAGAGTGGGCAACAACCATATTGAGTTTAACCTAAAAGTGCTTACACATAAAAGAAAATAGACAGCCCAATAATCCAGCCCAATAAGCCTTATTACAAAAAGTTTAACTAAATATAAGAAAATAAAATTAAGTGCAGAATTTGGGCCAAGTAAAATAAAACCTTCATGCATATCCATTGAGGCTTATTCTTCAAGGTCTTCAATTTGAATTAAGTGTATCATTTTGGGCTCTTCTTCCTTTAGACTTGGGCTTGTCTCAAGTAAAATGGTCACCAAGAGATTTAGAGCCTCTTTAGCCTTTTTAGCTTTTGCTCTTGTCATTGGGCCTCCAAGACCTTGTATGTCCTCCAAGTTTGTTGTCGTGGTCATGCCACCTCCTATGTCCTCATCATTCCCTCCTTCTTTAGAAGAATTTGTCCTCAAATTGTAATCCTCGTCTCCTGCATCAAAAAGGGACAAATCAGCCACATTAAAAGTAGCACTTACACCATACTCACCAGGAAGGTCTATTTTGTAGGCATTATCATTAATTTTGGACAGCACTTGGAAATGGCCATCTCCTCTTGGTTGAAGCTTAGATTTCCTTTGGGAAGGGAACCTCTCTTTTCGCAAATGAACCCAAACCCAATCACCTGGTTCAAAAATTACCTTCTTCCTTCCTTTATTTGCCTGCTTAGCATAGCTCTCTACCCTTTTCTCAATGTTTGCTTTTACCCTTTCATGTAGTTTTCGCACATATTCAGCCTTACTCTTACCATCTTTATGCTGAAAAATAGAGTTGTTAGGCAAAGGTAGCAAATCAAGAGGAGTGAGAGGGTTAAAGCCATAAACAATTTCAAAAGGAGAATAATGAGTAGCACTATGAACTGCCCGGTTATATGCAAACTAAACGTGGGGCAAACATTGTTCCCATGACTTGATGTTCTTTTTAATTACAGCCTTCAAAAGAGAAGAAAGAGTTCTATTCACTACCTCAGTTTGGCCATCAGTTAGTGGATGACAAGTAGTAGAAAAGAGAAGTTTAGTCCCCAACTTACTCCATAATGTCCTCCAAAAATGGCTTAAGAATTTAGTATCACGATCAGAGACAATGCTTCTTGGAAGCCCATGTAGTCTTACCACTTCCTTGAAGAACAAATCAGCAATATGGATTGCATCATCAACCTTTTTGCACGGAATGAAATGTGCCATCTTAGAAAACCTGTCCACCACAACAAAAAAAGAATCTTTACCATTTTTAGACCGAGGTAGTCCTAACACAAAATCCATAGAAATATCAATCCAAGGGCAATCTGGAATAGGTAAAGGAGTATACAACCCATGAGGCAATAATTTAGACTTAGACTGCTTACATACAATGCATCTTTCACACAATTTATGTACATCACGCTTCATGTGTGGCCAATAAAAATGTTCATGCAGCATGTCTAGAGTCTTTTGGATTCCAAAATGTCCCATTAATCCCCCCGCATGTGCCTCTTTCACAAGTAATTCCCTAATGGAACCTTTAGAAACACACAATCTCTTTTCTTTAAACAAGTAATCATTATGCCTAAAAAATCCATTTTGAGCAGCATCCACACAAGTTTTATAGATTTGTGCAAAGTCTGGATCATGCTCATACAATGCCTTAATATGATCAAAACCAATGAACTTAGTTTCAAGAGTAGAGAACAAGGCATACCTTCTTGAAAGTGCATTTGCAACTACATTAGACTTACCTTTCTTGTGCTTGATCACATAGGGAAACTGCTCCAAGAAACCCATTTGGCATGCCTTTTGTTAAGCTTGCCTTGTCCTTTTAAGTACTTTAAGGACTCATGGTCACTGTTGATGACAAACTCTTTGGGCAAGAGATAGTGTTGCCATGTTTGCAATGCCCTTACCAATGCATACAATTCCTTATCATATGTGGAATAATTAAGAGCAGCCCCATTCAGTTTTTCACTAAAATAGGCAATGGGATGCCCCTCTTGCATCAAAACAGCCCCTATCCCCACATTAGATGCATCACATTCAATCTCAAAAGATTTAGAAAAATTAGGCAATACAAGAATAGGTGCATGTGTCAATTTTTCCTTGAGAGCAACAAAGGCTTGCTCTTGTTTTTCACCCCATTTGAAACCAACGTGCCTTTTAATCACTTCATTCAAGGGTGCAGCTATGGTACTGAAATCTTTAACAAATCTCCTATAGAAACTGGCTAAGCCATGAAAGCTTCTCACCTCACTTACATTCTTAGGAGTTGGCCACTCTTGAATAGATTTCACCTTCTCTTGATCAACTTGCACTCCTTGTGAGCTAACAACAAAACCAAGAAAAACAACATGGTCTATACAAAACACACATTTTTCCATGTTAGCATACAATTTCTCATGCCTTAGTGCTTCCACAACATACCTCAAGTGCACAAGATGATCATCATAGGATTTGCTATAAATCAGAATATCATCAAAATAAACCACAACAAACTTTCCTAGAAACTCCCTTAACACATGATTCATTAGTCTCATGAAGGTACTAGGAGCATTGGTTAAACCAAAGGGCATAACCAACCATTCATACAGCCCATATTTAGTTTTAAAAGCTGTTTTCCATTCATCCCCTTCTCTAATCCTAATTTGATGGTATCCACTTTTTAAATCAATTTTAGAGAAGAAACAAGCACCATGCAATTCATCCAATAAATCATCCAATCTAGGAATAGGATGTCTATACTTTACCGTGATGTTATTGATGGCTCTACAGTCAGTGCACATTCTTTAGGTTCCATCTTTCTTAGGCACTAAAAGGACTGGGACTGCACATGGACTTAGGCTTTCTTGCACCCATCCTCTTTTCATCAAGTCTTCAACTTGTCTCTGAATCTCCTCGGTCTCTTGAGGGTTATTCCTATAGGCTGGCCTATTAGGCAATGCAGGCACGAGATCAATTTGATGTTCAATGTGCAACAAAGAAGAAATCTCATTTGGAAGAGAGTTAGTAGGATCATCTTTGATATTATTACACTCTTTACTCAAAAGTAAGAGCATTGGCTTTTTCAATTGTATAGCCTTTTTCACCTCTTTTTCTTTTATAAACAAATTTTGTGTTTTTCTCTCTTTTTCTTGCTCTCTTCCACTCTCTTTCCCCTTTTTCTCTCCACTTTCTTTTCTCTCTTGCTTTCTTTTATCTCTCATTTTCAAATGATCCTCACTAACTTCTCTTGGAGTCAAAGGTGCAAGAATAGTCTTGCATTCTTCATGCACAAAAGAGAATTTGTTGGTGTAACCATCATGTATAACTTTCATATCATATTGCCAAGGACTCCCAAGAAGCAAATGACAAGCCTCCATTGGTACCACATCACATAAAACTGTATCATCATACTTTCCTATGGAGAAGTTCACCGCCACTTGTTTGCTTACGGTCATTTCACCATCCTCACTAAGCCATTGAAGCTTATATGGCAGCGGGTGAGGTTTGGTTTCCATGCCCAATTTAGACACCATTCTAGCACTTGCAACATTGGTACAACTCCCTCCATCAATAATTAAAGAACATACCTTTCCTTGGATAAGGCATCTAGTATGAAAAATGTTCTCTCTTTGACTATCATCCATGTCTTTTACCTGGCTACCCAACATCCTTCTTACCATAAACAAATCTCCTTCCGGTATAATTTCCTCGTCATACTCATCTTCATCATCATGTGAGGCAGAATCTGAAGAAGACTCACTAGTAATCTCTCCATCCTCTTTAAGTAACGTAGTCTTCTTAGTTGGACATTCTGAAGCTATGTGACCTCTTCCCAAACACTTGAAACATTTTATTTCACTACTCCTTGTCTTCTTAGGGGTCTCATTGGACTTAATTTGAGTTCTTTGAGGTGCAGCAGTAGGGTTGCTTGATGAAGTACCTCCCTCCTTATTTTTGTCCTTCCAATTTGAAGAATTAAAATTAGAAGAGTTTTTCCTCATGACACCCTTTCTCTTGAGTTGTTGTTCTACCTTACTAGCTTGATGCACTAAATCCTCCAACTCCACATAATTTTGCAACTCCACAACATCCCTTATGTCACTATTCAGTCCATGCAAGAAACGTGCCATAGTAGCCTCCCGATCTTCACTAACATTTGCTCTAATCAAGGAAACCTCCATCTCTTTATAATACTCATCTACACTCTTGTTACCTTGTGTAAGCCTTTGAAGTTTATTGTGAAGGTCTCTATGATAATGGGAAGGAATAAATCTTCTTCTCATTAGCCTTTTCATCTCCACCCAACTATCCACCAATGGTTCTTCATATCTTACCCTCTCCTTTTGCAATTGGTCCCAC